>NC_141779.1:2257961-2557961 GCF_054643075.1 Acanthaster planci
AACTACTGCAAATATGGATATGAAACTTATATGAATGGGCAGGGAATTATGTGGCCTTTCAGATGACACCAAGATTGCCGGATTTAGATAATTTTCAGACCTTTTATGCTCGATTATATGAAGCATTCTCTGCGCAGGATAAGGACCGGTATATTGCAGACGAAGCCAGAATTCCGCAAAAAAAGGAGGCAGTTCCAAAAGACCTCGAACATAGTTTGGCAGATATTTCCCTAAATACTGCAAGCATGGATACGAAACTTATATGAATGGATAGAAATACACATGGCCTTTCAGATGACACCAAGATTGCCAGATTTAGATTATTCTCAGACCTTTTATGCTCGAATATATAAAGCAATCCTTGTGCGGGAAAAGGACCGGTATAGCGCAGACGAAGCAAGGATTCCGCAAAAATATCAGGCAATTGGACACGAACTTGCATTTCCTTTGGAAGATATTTCCCTAACTACTGCAAATATGGATGTAAAACTTATGAGAATGGATAGGGAAACATGTAACTTTTCAGATCACACCAACATTGCCAGATTTAGATAATTCTCAGACATTTTATGCTCGATTATATTAAGCAGTGTCTGCGTGGGATAAAGACCAATATATTGCAGACGAAGCCAGAAATCCGCAAAAATATCAGGCAAGTGGACACGAACTTGCATTTCCTTTGGACGATATTTCCCTAACTACTGCAAATATGGATATGAAACGTATATGAAGGGACAGGGAAACATGTGACCTTTCAGATCACACCAAGATTGCCAGATTTAGATAATTCTCAGACCTCTTATGCTCGATTATATGAAGCAGTCTCTGCGTGGGATGAGGACCAGTTAAGCGCAGACGAAGCCAGAATTCCGCAAAAATATCAGGCAAGTGGACACGAACGTGCATTTCCTTTGGACGATATTTCCCTAACTACTGCGAAAATGGATATGAAACTTATATGAATGGACAGGGAAACATGTGGTCTTTCAGATGACACCAAGATTGCCAGATTTAGATAATTCTCAGACCTTTTATGCTCGATTCTATTGAGTAGTCTCTGCGTGGGATAAGGACCGGTATAGCGCAGACGAAGCCAGAATTCTGCAAAAAAAGGAGGCAGTTGGAAAAGAACTCGAACTTAGTTTTGCAGCTATTTCCCTAAATACTGCAAATATGAAACTTATATAAAGGGACAGGGAAACATGTGACCTTTCAGATCACACCAACATTGCCAGATTTAGATAATTCTCAGACCTCTTATGCTCGATTATATGAAGCATTCTCTGCGTGGGATGAGGACCAATATATTGCAGACGAAGCCAAAATTCCGGAAAAAAAGAGGCAGTTGGAAAAGAATTCGAACTTAGTTTGGCCGCTGTTTCCCTAACTACTGCAAATATGGATATGAAACTTATATGAATGGGCAGGGAATCTGTGGCCTTTCAGATGACACCAAGATTGCCGGATTTAGATAATTTTCAGACCTTTTATGCTCGATTATATGAAGCATTCTCTGCGCAGGATAAGGACCGGTATATTGCAGACGAAGCCAGAATTCCGCAAAAAAAGGAGGCAGTTCCAAAAGACCTCGAACATAGTTTGGCAGATATTTCCCTAAATACTGCAAGCATGGATACGAAACTTATATGAATGGATAGAAATACACATGGCCTTTCAGATGACACCAAGATTGCCAGATTTAGATTATTCTCAGACCTTTTATGCTCGAATATATAAAGCAATCCTTGTGCGGGAAAAGGACCGGTATAGCGCAGACGAAGCAAGGATTCCGCAAAATCATCAGGCAATTGGACACGAACTTGCATTTCCTTTGGAAGATATTTCCCTAACTACTGCAAATATGGATGTAAAACTTATGAGAATGGATAGGGAAACATGTAACTTTTCAGATCACACCAACATTGCCAGATTTAGATAATTCTCAGACACTTTATGCTCGATTATATTAAGCAGTGTCTGCGTGGGATAAAGACCAATATATTGCAGACGAAGCCAGAAATCCGCAAAAATATCAGGCAAGTGGACACGAACTTGCATTTCCTTTGGACGATATTTCCCTAACTACTGCGAATATGGATATGAAACTTATATGAAGGGACAGGGAAACATGTGACCTTTCAGATCACACCAAGATTGCCAGATTTAGATAATTCTCAGACCTCTTATGCTCGATTATATGAAGCAGTCTCTGCGTGGGATGAGGACCAGTTAAGCGCAGACGAAGCCAGAATTCCGCAAAAATATCAGGCAAGTGGACACGAACGTGCATTTCCTTTGGACGATATTTCCCTAACTACTGCGAATATGGATATGAAACTTATATGAATGGACAGGGAAACATGTGGCCTTTCAGATGACACCAAGATTGCCAGATTTAGATAATTCTCAGACCTTTTATGCTCGATTCTATTGAGTAGTCTCTGCGTGGGATAAGGACCGGTATAGCGCAGACGAAGCCAGAATTCTGCAAAAAAAGGAGGCAGTTGGAAAAGAACTCGAACTTAGTTTTGCAGCTATTTCCCTAAATACTGCAAATATGAAACTTATATAAAGGGACAGGGAAACATGTGACCTTTCAGATCACACCAACATTGCCAGATTTAGATAATTCTCAGACCTCTTATGCTCGATTATATGAAGCATTCTCTGCGTGGGATGAGGACCAATATATTGCAGACGAAGCCAAAATTCCGGAAAAAAGGAGGCAGTTGGAAAAGAATTCGAACTTAGTTTGGCCGCTGTTTCCCTAACTACTGCAAATATGGATATGAAACTTATATGAATGGGCAGGGAATTATGTGGCCTTTCAGATGACACCAAGATTGCCGGATTTAGATAATTTTCAGACCTTTTATGCTCGATTATACGAAGCATTCTCTGCGCAGGATAAGGACCGGTATATTGCAGACGAAGCCAGAATTCCGCAAAAAAAGGAGGCAGTTCCAAAAGACCTCGAACATAGTTTGGCAGATATTTCCCTAAATACTGCAAGCATGGATACGAAACTTATATGAATGGATAGAAATACACATGGCCTTTCAGATGACACCAAGATTGCCAGATTTAGATTATTCTCAGACCTTTTATGCTCGAATATATAAAGCAATCCTTGTGCGGGAAAAGGACCGGTATAGCGCAGACGAAGCAAGGATTCCGCAAAAATATCAGGCAATTGGACACGAACTTGCATTTCCTTTGGAAGATATTTCCCTAACTACTGCAAATATGGATGTAAAACTTATGAGAATGGATAGGGAAACATGTAACTTTTCAGATCACACCAACATTGCCAGATTTAGATAATTCTCAGACACTTTATGCTCGATTATATTAAGCAGTGTCTGCGTGGGATAAAGACCAATATATTGCAGACGAAGCCAGAAATCCGCAAAAATATCAGGCAAGTGGACACGAACTTGCATTTCCTTTGGACGATATTTCCCTAACTACTGCGAATATGGATATGAAACTTATATGAAGGGACAGGGAAACATGTGACCTTTCAGATCACACCAAGATTGCCAGATTTAGATAATTCTCAGACCTCTTATGCTCGATTATATGAAGCAGTCTCTGCGTGGGATGAGGACCAGTATAGCGCAGACAAAGCCAGAATTCCGCAAAAATATCAGGCAAGTGGACACGAACTTGCATTTCCTTTGGACGATATTTCCCTAACTACTGCGAATATGGATATGAAACTTATATGAATGGACAGGGAAACATGTGGCCTTTCAGATGACACCAAGATTGCCAGATTTAGATAATTCTCAGACCTTTTATGCTCGATTATATGGAGCAGTCTCTGCGTGGATTAAGGACCAGTATAGTGCAGACGAAGCCAGAATTCGGCAAAAAAAGGAGGCAGTTGGAAAAGAACTCAAACTTAGTTTGGCAGCTATTTCCCTAACTACTGGAAATATGAATATGAAACTTATATGAATGGACAGGGAAACATGTGGCCTTTCAGATGACACCAAGATTGCCAGATTTAGATAATTCTCAGACCTTTTATGCTCGATTATATGAAGCATTCTCTGCGTGGGATAAGGACCGGTATATTGCAGACGAAGACAAAATTCCGCAAAAAAAAGAGGGAGTTAGAAAAGAACTCGAACTTAGTTTGGCCGCTGTTTCCCTAACTACTGAAAATATGGATATGAAACGTATATCAATTGGCAGGGAATTATGTGGCCTTTCAGATGACACCAAGATTGCCAGATTTAGATAATTTTCAGACCTTTTATGCTCGATTATATGAAGCATTCTCTGCGCAGGATAAGGACCGGTATATTGCAGACGAAGCCAGAATTCCGCAAAAAAAGGAGGCAGTTCCAAAAGACCTCGAACATAGTTTGGCAGATATTTCCCTAAATACTGCAAGCATGGATACGAAACTTATATGCATGGATAGAAATACACATGGCCTTTCAGATGACACCAAGATTGCCAGACTTAGATTATTCTCAGACCTTTTATGCTCGAATATATAAAGCAATCCTTGTGCGGGAAAAGGACCGGTATAGCGCAGACGAAGCAAGGATTCCGCAAAAATATCAGGCAATTGGACACGAACTTGCATTTCCTTTGGAAGATATTTCCCTAACTACTGCAAATATGGATGTAAAACTTATGAGAATGGATAGGGAAACGTAACTTTTCAGATCACACCAACATTGCCAGATTTAGATAATTCTCAGACACTTTATGCTCGATTATATTAAGCAGTGTCTGCGTGGGATAAAGACCAATATATTGCAGACGAAGCCAGAAATCCGCAAAAATATCAGGCAAGTGGACACGAACTTGCATTTTCTTTGGCAGATATTTCCCTAACTACTGGAAATATGGATATGAAACTTATATGATGGGACAGGGAAACATGTGACCTTTCAGATCACACCAAGATTGCCAGATTTAGATAATTCTCAGACCTCTTATGCTCGATTATATGAAGCAGTCTCTGCGTGGGATGAGGACCAGTTAAGCGCAGACGAAGCCAGAATTCCGCAAAAATATCAGGCAAGTGGACACGAACGTGCATTTCCTTTGGACGATATTTCCCTAACTACTGCGAATATGGATATGAAACTTATATGAATGGACAGGGAAACATGTGGCCTTTCAGATGACACCAAGATTGCCAGATTTAGATAATTCTCAGACCTTTTATGCTCGATTCTATTGAGTAGTCTCTGCGTGGGATAAGGACCGGTATAGCGCAGACGAAGCCAGAATTCTGCAAAAAAAGGAGGCAGTTGGAAAAGAACTCGAACTTAGTTTTGCAGCTATTTCCCTAAATACTGCAAATATGAAACTTATATAAGGGACAGGGAAACATGTGACCTTTCAGATCACACCAACATTGCCAGATTTAGATAATTCTCAGACCTCTTATGCTCGATTATATGAAGCATTCTCTGCGTGGGATGAGGACCAATATATTGCAGACGAAGCCAAAATTCCGGAAAAAAAGAGGCAGTTGGAAAAGAATTCGAACTTAGTTTGGCCGCTGTTTCCCTAACTACTGCAAATATGGATATGAAACTTATATGAATGGGCAGGGAATTATGTGGCCTTTCAGATGACACCAAGATTGCCGGATTTAGATAATTTTCAGACCTTTTATGCTCGATTATACGAAGCATTCTCTGCGCAGGATAAGGACCGGTATATTGCAGACGAAGCCAGAATTCCGCAAAAAAAGGAGGCAGTTCCAAAAGACCTCGAACATAGTTTGGCAGATATTTCCCTAAATACTGCAAGCATGGATACGAAACTTATATGCATGGATAGAAATACACATGGCCTTTCAGATGACACCAAGATTGCCAGATTTAGATAATTCTCAGACCTTTTATGCTCGAATATATGAAGCAATCCTTGTGCGGGAAAAGGACCGGTATAGCGCAGACGAAGCAAGGATTCCGCAAAAATATCAGGCAATTGGACACGAACTTGCATTTCCTTTGGAAGATATTTCCCTAACTACTGCAAATATGGATGTAAAACTTATGAGAATGGATAGGGAAACGTAACTTTTCAGATCACACCAACATTGCCAGATTTAGATAATTCTCAGACACTTTATGCTCGATTATATTAAGCAGTGTCTGCGTGGGATAAAGACCAATATATTGCAGACGAAGCCAGAAATCCGCAAAAATATCAGGCAAGTGGACACGAACTTGCATTTCCTTTGGACGATATTTCCCTAACTACTGCGAAAATGGATATGAAACTTATATGAAGGGACAGGGAAACATGTGACCTTTCAGATCACACCAAGATTGCCAGATTTAGATAATTCTCAGACCTCTTATGCTCGATTATATGAAGCAGTCTCTGCGTGGGATGAGGACCAGTTAAGCGCAGACGAAGCCAGAATTCCGCAAAAATATCAGGCAAGTGGACACGAACGTGCATTTCCTTTGGACGATATTTCCCTAACTACTGCGAATATGGATATGAAACTTATATGAATGGACAGGGAAAACATGTGGCCTTTGAGATGACACCAAGATTGGCAGATTTAGATAATTCTCAGACCTTTTATGCTCGATTCTATTGAGTAGTCTCTGCGTGGGATAAGGACCGGTATAGCGCAGACGAAGCCAGAATTCCGGCAAAAAAGGGAGGCAGTTGGAAAAGAACTCCAACTTAGTTTGGCAGCTATTTCTCTAACTACTGCAAATATGAAACTTATATAAGGGACAGGGAAACATGTGACCTTTCAGATCACACCAACATTGCCAGATTTAGATAATTCTCAGACCCTCTTATGCTCGATTATATGAAGCATTCTCTGCGTGGGATGAGGACCAATATATTGCAGACGAAGCCAAAATTCCGGAAAAAAAGAGGCAGTTGGAAAAGAATTCGAACTTAGTTTGGCCGCTGTTTCCCTAACTACTGCAAATATGGATATGAAACTTATATGAATGGGCAGGGAATTATGTGGCCTTTCAGATGACACCAAGATTGCCGGATTTAGATAATTTTCAGACCTTTTATGCTCGATTATACGAAGCATTCTCTGCGCAGGATAAGGACCGGTATATTGCAGACGAAGCCAGAATTCCGCAAAAAAAGGAGGCAGTTCCAAAAGACCTCGAACATAGTTTGGCAGATATTTCCCTAAATACTGCAAGCATGGATACGAAACTTATATGCATGGATAGAAATACACATGGCCTTTCAGATGACACCAAGATTGCCAGATTTAGATTATTCTCAGACCTTTTATGCTCGAATATATAAAGCAATCCTTGTGCGGGAAAAGGACCGGTATAGCGCAGACGAAGCAAGGATTCCGCAAAAATATCAGGCAATTGGACACGAACTTGCATTTCCTTTGGAAGATATTTCCCTAACTACTGCAAATATGGATTTAAAACTTATGAGAATGGATAGGGAAACGTAACTTTTCAGATCACACCAACATTGCCAGATTTAGATAATTCTCAGACACTTTATGCTCGATTATATTAAGCAGTGTCTGCGTGGGATAAAGACCAATATATTGCAGACGAAGCCAGAAATCCGCAAAAATATCAGGCAAGTGGACACGAACTTGCATTTCCTTTGGACGATATTTCCCTAACTACTGCAAATATGGATATGAAACTTATATGAAGGGACAGGGAAACATGTGACCTTTCAGATCACACCAAGATTGCCAGATTTAGATAATTCTCAGACCTCTTATGCTCGATTATATGAAGCAGTCTCTGCGTGGGATGAGGACCAGTTAAGCGCAGACGAAGCCAGAATTCCGCAAAAATATCAGGCAAGTGGACACGAACGTGCATTTCCTTTGGACGATATTTCCCTAACTACTGCGAATATGGATATGAAACTTATATGAATGGACAGGGAAACATGTGGCCTTTCAGATGACACCAAGATTGCCAGATTTAGATAATTCTCAGACCTTTTATGCTCGATTCTATTGAGTAGTCTCTGCGTGGGATAAGGACCGGTATAGCGCAGACGAAGCCAGAATTCTGCAAAAAAAGGAGGCAGTTGGAAAAGAACTCGAACTTAGTTTTGCAGCTATTTCCCTAAATACTGCAAATATGAAACTTATATAAAGGGACAGGGAAACATGTGACCTTTCAGATCACACCAACATTGCCAGATTTAGATAATTCTCAGACCTCTTATGCTCGATTATATGAAGCATTCTCTGCGTGGGATGAGGACCAATATATTGCAGACGAAGCCAAAATTCCGGAAAAAAAGAGGCAGTTGGAAAAGAATTCGAACTTAGTTTGGCCGCTGTTTCCCTAACTACTGCAAATATGGATATGAAACTTATATGAATGGGCAGGGAATTATGTGGCCTTTCAGATGACACCAAGATTGCCGGATTTAGATAATTTTCAGACCTTTTATGCTCGATTATACGAAGCATTCTCTGCGCAGGATAAGGACCGGTATATTGCAGACGAAGCCAGAATTCCGCAAAAAAAGGAGGCAGTTCCAAAAGCCCTCGAACATAGTTTGGCAGATATTTCCCTAAATACTGCAAGCATGGATACGAAACTTATATGCATGGATAGAAATACACATGGCCTTTCAGATGACACCAAGATTGCCAGATTTAGATTATTCTCAGACCTTTTATGCTCGAATATATAAAGCAATCCTTGTGCGGGAAAAGGACCGGTATAGCGCAGACGAAGCAAGGATTCCGCAAAAATATCAGGCAATTGGACACGAACTTGCATTTCCTTTGGAAGATATTTCCCTAACTACTGCAAATATGGATTTAAAACTTATGAGAATGGATAGGGAAACGTAACTTTTCAGATCACACCAACATTGCCAGATTTAGATAATTCTCAGACACTTTATGCTCGATTATATTAAGCAGTGTCTGCGTGGGATAAAGACCAATATATTGCAGACGAAGCCAGAAATCCGCAAAAATATCAGGCAAGTGGACACGAACTTGCATTTCCTTTGGACGATATTTCCCTAACTACTGCGAATATGGATATGAAACTTATATGAAGGGACAGGGAGACATGTGACCTTTCAGATCACACCAAGATTGCCAGATTTAGATAATTCTCAGACCTCTTATGCTCGATTATATGAAGCAGTCTCTGCGTGGGATGAGGACCAGTTAAGCGCAGACGAAGCCAGAATTCCGCAAAAATATCAGGCAAGTGGACACGAACGTGCATTTCCTTTGGACGATATTTCCCTAACTACTGCGAATATGGATATGAAACTTATATGAATGGACAGGGAAACATGTGGCCTTTCAGATGACACCAAGATTGCCAGATTTAGATAATTCTCAGACCTTTTATGCTCGATTCTATTGAGTAGTCTCTGCGTGGGATAAGGACCGGTATAGCGCAGAAGAAGCCACAATTCTGCAAAAAAGGAGGCAGTTGGAAAAGAACTCGAACTTAGTTTTGCAGCTATTTCCCTAAATACTGCAAATATGAAACTTATATAAAGGGACAGGGAAACATGTGACCTTTCAGATCACACCAACATTGCCAGATTTAGATAATTCTCAGACCTCTTATGCTCGATTATATGAAGCATTCTCTGCGTGGGATGAGGACCAATATATTGCAGACGAAGCCAAAATTCCGGAAAAAAAGAGGCAGTTGGAAAAGAATTCGAACTTAGTTTGGCCGCTGTTTCCCTAACTACTGCAAATATGGATATGAAACTTATATGAATGGGCAGGGAATTATGTGGCCTTTCAGATGACACCAAGATTGCCGGATTTAGATAATTTTCAGACCTTTTATGCTCGATTATATGAAGCATTCTCTGCGCAGGATAAGGACCGGTATATTGCAGACGAAGCCAGAATTCCGCAAAAAAAGGAGGCAGTTCCAAAAGACCTCGAACATAGTTTGGCAGATATTTCCCTAAATACTGCAAGCATGGATACGAAACTTATATGAATGGATAGAAATACACATGGCCTTTCAGATGACACCAAGATTGCCAGATTTAGATTATTCTCAGACCTTTTATGCTCGAATATATAAAGCAATCCTTGTGCGGGAAAAGGACCGGTATAGCGCAGACGAAGCAAGGATTCCGCAAAATCATCAGGCAATTGGACACGAACTTGCATTTCCTTTGGAAGATATTTCCCTAACTACTGCAAATATGGATGTAAAACTTATGAGAATGGATAGGGAAACATGTAACTTTTCAGATGACACCAAGATTGCAAGATTTATATAATTCTCAGACCTTTTATGCTCGATTATATGAAGCATTCTCTGCGTGGGATAAGGACCAATGTATTGCAGACGAAGCCAGAATTCCGCAAAAATATCAGGCAAGTGGACACGAATTTGCATTTCCTTTGGACGATATTTCCCTAACTACTGCGAATATGGATATGAAACTTATATGAAGGGACAGGGAGACATGTGACCTTTCAGATCACACCAAGATTGCCAGATTTAGATAATTCTCAGACCTCTTATGCTCGATTATATGAAGCAGTCTCTGCGTGGGATGAGGATTAGTATAGCGCAGACGAAGCCAGAATTCTGCAAAAATATCAGGCAAGTGGACACGAACTTGCATTTCCTTTGGACGATATTTCCCTAACTACTGCGAATATGGATATGAAACTTATATGAATGGACAGGGAAACATGTGGCCTTTCAGATGACACCAAGATTGCCAGATTTAGATAATTCTCAGACCTTTTATGCTCGATTCTATTGAGTAGTCTCTGCGTGGGATAAGGACCGGTATAGCGCAGACGAAGCCAGAATTCTGCAAAAAAAGGAGGCAATTGGAAAAGAACTCGAACTTAGTTTTGCAGCTATTTCCCTAAATACTGCAAATATGAAACTTATATAAAGGGACAGGGAAACATGTGACCTTTCAGATCACACCAACATTGCCAGATTTAGATAATTCTCAGACCTCTTATGCTCGATTATATGAAGCATTCTCTGCGTGGGATGAGGACCAATATATTGCAGACGAAGCCAAAATTCCGGAAAAAAAGAGGCAGTTGGAAAAGAATTCGAACTTAGTTTGACCGCTGTTTCCCTAACTACTGCAAATATGGATATGAAACTTATATGAATGGGCAGGGAATTATGTGGCCTTTCAGATGACACCAAGATTGCCGGATTTAGATAATTTTCAGACCTTTTATGCTCGATTATACGAAGCATTCTCTGCGCAGGATAAGGACCGGTATATTGCAGACGAAGCCAGAATTCCGCAAAAAAAGGAGGCAGTTCCAAAAGACCTCGAACATAGTTTGGCAGATATTTCCCTAAATACTGCAAGCATGGATACGAAACTTATATGCATGGATAGAAATACACATGGCCTTTCAGATGACACCAAGATTGCCAGATTTAGATTATTCTCAGACCTTTTATGCTCGAATATATGAAGCAATCCTTGTGCGGGAAAAGGACCGGTATAGCGCAGACGAAGCAAGGATTCCGCAAAAATATCAGGCAAGTGGACACGAACTTGCATTTCCTTTGGACGATATTTCCCTAACTACTGCGAATATGGATATGAAACTTATATGAAGGGACAGGGAAACATGTGACCTTTCAGATCACACCAAGATTGCCAGATTTAGATAATTCTCAGACCTCTTATGCTCGATTATATGAAGCAGTCTCTGCGTGGGATGAGGACCAGTATAGCGCAGACGAAGCCAGAATTCCGCAAAAATATCAGGCAAGTGGACACGAACTTGCATTTCCTTTGGACGATATTTCCCTAACTACTGCGAATATGGATATGAAACTTATATGAATGGACAGGGAAACATGTGGCCTTTCAGATGACACCAAGATTGCCAGATTTAGATAATTCTCAGACCTTTTATGCTCGATTCTATTGAGTAGTCTCTGCGTGGGATAAGGACCGGTATAGCGCAGACGAAGCCAGAATTCTGCAAAAAAAGGAGGCAGTTGGAAAAGAACTCGAACTTAGTTTTGCAGCTATTTCCCTAAATACTGCAAATATGAAACTTATATAAAGGGACAGGGAAACATGTGACCTTTCAGATCACACCAACATTGCCAGATTTAGATAATTCTCAGACCTCTTATGCTCGATTATATGAAGCATTCTCTGCGTGGGATGAGGACCAATATATTGCAGACGAAGCCAAAATTCCGGAAAAAAAGAGGCAGTTGGAAAAGAATTCGAACTTAGTTTGGCCGCTGTTTCCCTAACTACTGCAAATATGGATATGAAACTTATATGAATGGGCAGGGAATTATGTGGCCTTTCAGATGACACCAAGATTGCCGGATTTAGATAATTTTCAGACCTTTTATGCTCGATTATATGAAGCATTCTCTGCGCAGGATAAGGACCGGTATATTGCAGACGAAGCCAGAATTCCGCAAAAAAAGGAGGCAGTTCCAAAAGACCTCGAACATAGTTTGGCAGATATTTCCCTAAATACTGCAAGCATGGATACGAAACTTATATGAATGGATAGAAATACACATGGCCTTTCAGATGACACCAAGATTGCCAGATTTAGATTATTCTCAGACCTTTTATGCTCGAATATATAAAGCAATCCTTGTGCGGGAAAAGGACCGGTATAGCGCAGACGAAGCAAGGATTCCGCAAAAATATCAGGCAATTGGACACGAACTTGCATTTCCTTTGGAAGATATTTCCCTAACTACTGCAAATATGGATGTAAAACTTATGAGAATGGATAGGGAAACATGTAACTTTTCAGATCACACCAACATTGCCAGATTTAGATAATTCTCAGACACTTTATGCTCGATTATATTAAGCAGTGTCTGCGTGGGATAAAGACCAATATATTGCAGACGAAGCCAGAAATCCGCAAAAATATCAGGCAAGTGGACACGAACTTGCATTTCCTTTGGACGATATTTCCCTAACTACTGCGAATATGGATATGAAACTTATATGAAGGGACAGGGAAACATGTGACCTTTCAGATCACACCAAGATTGCCAGATTTAGATAATTCTCAGACCTCTTATGCTCGATTATATGAAGCAGTCTCTGCGTGGGATGAGGACCAGTTAAGCGCAGACGAAGCCAGAATTCCGCAAAAATATCAGGCAAGTGGACACGAACGTGCATTTCCTTTGGACGATATTTCCCTAACTACTGCGAAAATGGATATGAAACTTATATGAATGGACAGGGAAACATGTGGTCTTTCAGATGACACCAAGATTGCCAGATTTAGATAATTCTCAGACCTTTTATGCTCGATTCTATTGAGTAGTCTCTGCGTGGGATAAGGACCGGTATAGCGCAGACGAAGCCAGAATTCTGCAAAAAAAGGAGGCAGTTGGAAAAAAACTCGAACTTAGTTTTGCAGCTATTTCCCTAAATACTGCAAATATGAAACTTATATAAAGGGACAGGGAAACATGTGACCTTTCAGATCACACCAACATTGCCAGATTTAGATAATTCTCAGACCTCTTATGCTCGATTATATGAAGCATTCTCTGCGTGGGATGAGGACCAATATATTGCAGACGAAGCCAAAATTCCGGAAAAAAAGAGGCAGTTGGAAAAGAATTCGAACTTAGTTTGGCCGCTGTTTCCCTAACTACTGCAAATATGGATATGAAACTTATATGAATGGGCAGGGAATTATGTGGCCTTTCAGATGACACCAAGATTGCCGGATTTAGATAATTTTCAGACCTTTTATGCTCGATTATACGAAGCATTCTCTGCGCAGGATAAGGACCGGTATATTGCAGACGAAGCCAGAATTCCGCAAAAAAAGGAGGCAGTTCCAAAAGACCTCGAACATAGTTTGGCAGATATTTCCCTAAATACTGCAAGCATGGATACGAAACTTATATGCATGGATAGAAATACACATGGCCTTTCAGATGACACCAAGATTGCCAGATTTAGATAATTCTCAGACCTTTTATGCTCGATTCTATTGAGTAGTCTCTGCGTGGGATAAGGACCGGTATAGCGCAGACGAAGCCAGAATTCTGCAAAAAAAGGAGGCAGTTGGAAAAGAACTCGAACTTAGTTTTGCAGCTATTTCCCTAAATACTGCAAATATGAAACTTATATAAAGGGACAGGGAAACATGTGACCTTTCAGATCACACCAACATTGCCAGATTTAGATAATTCTCAGACCTCTTATGCTCGATTATATGAAGCATTCTCTGCGTGGGATGAGGACCAATATATTGCAGACGAAGCCAAAATTCCGGAAAAAAAGAGGCAGTTGGAAAAGAATTCGAACTTAGTTTGGCCGCTGTTTCCCTAACTACTGCAAATATGGATATGAAACTTGTATGAATGGGCAGGGAATTATGTGGCCTTTCAGATGACACCAAGATTGCCGGATTTAGATAATTTTCAGACCTTTTATGCTCGATTATATGAAGCATTCTCTGCGCAGGATAAGGACCGGTATATTGCAGACGAAGCCAGAATTCCGCAAAAAAAGGAGGCAGTTCCAAAAGACCTCGAACATAGTTTGGCAGATATTTCCCTAAATACTGCAAGCATGGATACGAAACTTATATGAATGGATAGAAATACACATGGCCTTTCAGATGACACCAAGATTGCCAGATTTAGATTATTCTCAGACCTTTTATGCTCGAATATATAAAGCAATCCTTGTGCGGGAAAAGGACCGGTATAGCGCAGACGAAGCAAGGATTCCGCAAAATCATCAGGCAATTGGACACGAACTTGCATTTCCTTTGGAAGATATTTCCCTAACTACTGCAAATATGGATGTAAAACTTATGAGAATGGATAGGGAAACATGTAACTTTTCAGATCACACCAACATTGCCAGATTTAGATAATTCTCAGACCTCTTATGCTCGATTATATGAAGCAGTCTCTGCGTGGGATGAGGACCAGTATAGCGCAGAAGATGCAAGAATTCCGCAAAAATATCAGGCAAGTGGACACGAACTTGCATTTCCTTTGGACGATATTTCCCTAACTACTGCAAATATGGATATGAAACTTACATAAATGGATAGAGGAACATATGGCCTTTCAGATGACACCAAGACTTTCAGATTTAATTAATTCTCAGAGCTTTTATGCTCGATTATATGAAGCATTCTCTGCGTGGGATAAGGACCGGTATAGTGCAGACGAAGCCAAAATTCCGCAAAAAAAAGAAGCAGTTGGAAAAGAACTCGAACTTAGTTTGGCAGCTATTTCCCTAACTACTGCAAATATGAAACTTATATGAAGGGACAGGGAAACATGTGACCTTTCAGATCACACCAACATTGCCAGATTTAGATAATTCTCAGACCTCTTATGCTCGATTATATGAAGCACTCTCTGCGTGAGATAAGGACCAATACATTGCAGACGAAGCAAAAATTCCGCAAAAAAAAGAGGCAGTTGGAAAAGACCTCGAACTTAGTTTGGCAGATATTTCCCTAAATACCGCAAATATGGATACGAAACTTATATGAATGGATAGAGGAACAAATGGCCTTTTAGATGACACAAAGATTGCCAGATTTAGATAATTCTCAGACCTTTTAGGCTCGAATATCTGAAGCAATCCCTGTGCGGGAAAAGGACAGGTATAGCGCAGACGAAGCAAGGATTCCGCAAAAATATCAGGCAATTGGACACGAACTTGCACTTCCTTTGGCAGCTATTTCCCTAACTACTGCAAATATGGATATGAAATTTATATAAATGAATAGAGCAACATATGGCCTTTCAGATGACACCACAATTGCCAGATTTAAATAAATCTCAGCCCATTTATGCTCGATTATATGAAGCATTCTCTGCGTGGGATAAGGACCGGTATATTGCAGACGAAGCCAAAATTCCGCAAAAAAAGAGGCAGTTGGAAAAGAACTCGAACTTAGTTTGGCAGCTGTTTCCCTAATTACTGCAAATATGGATATGACACTTATATGAATGGGCAGGGAATTATGCGGCCTTTCAGATGACACCAAGATTGCCATATTTAGATAATCTTGAGACCTTTTATGCTCGATTATATGAAGCATTCTCTGCGAAGGATCAGGACCGGTATATTGCAGACGAAGCCAGAATTCCGCAAAAAAAAGAGGCAGTTCGAAAAGATCTCAAACTTAGTTTGGCAGATATTTCCCTAACTACTGCAAACATGGATACAAAACTTATATGAATAGGTGGAGAACAAATGGCCTTTCAGATGACACCAAGATTGCTAGATTTAGATTATTCTCAGACCTTTTATGCCCGATTATATGAAGCATTCTCTGCGCAGGATAAGGACCGGTATATTGCAGACGAAGCCAGAATTCCGCAAAAAAAGGAGGCAGTTGGAAAAGAACTGGCACTTCCTTTGGCAAATATTTCCTTAACAAGTGCAAATATGGATATGAAACTTATATGAATGGATAGAGGAACACATCGCCTTTCAGATGACACCAAGATTGCCTGATTTAGATAATTCTCTGACCTTTTAGGCTCGATTATATAAAGTATTCTCTGCGCGGGATAAGGACCGCTATAGCGTAGACGAAGCCAGAATTCCGCAAAGATATCAGGCAAGTGGACACGAATTTGCATTTCTTTTGGAAGATATTTCCCTAACTACTGCAAATATTATGAAATTTTTATGAATGGACAGGGAAACATGTGCCCTTTCAGATCACACCAAGATTGCCAGATTTAGATAATTCTCAGACCTTTTAGGCTCGATTATATAAAGCATTCTCTGCGCAGGATAAAGACCGGTATGGTGCAGACGAAGCCAGAATTCCGCAAAATTATCAGGCAAGTGGACACGAATTTGCAATTCCTTTTGACGATATTTCCCTAACTACTGCGAATATGGATATTAACTTATATGAATGGACAGGGAAACATGTGGCCTTTCAGATGACAGCAAGATTGGAAGATTTAGATAATTCTCAGACCTTTTATGCTCTAATATATGAAGCAATCCTTTTGCGGGAAACGGACCGGTATAGCGCAGACGAAGAAAGGATTCCGCAAAAATATCAGGCAATTGGACACGAACTTGCATTTCCTTTGGCAGCTATTTCCCTAACTACTGCAAATATGGATATGAAACTTATATGAATGGATAGAGAACCATGTGGCCTTTCAGATGACACCAAGATTGCCAGATTTAGATAATTCTCAGACCTTTTATACTCGATTATAGGAAGCCTTCTCTGAGCGGGATAAGGACCGGTATAGCGTAGACGAAGCCAGAATTCCGCAAAGATATCAATCAGTCAGACAAGAAATCGCACTTCCTTTGGCAGATATTTCCCTAACTACTGCAAATATGGATATGAAACTTATATGAAGGGACAGGGAAACATGTGACCTTTCAGATCACACCAACACTGCCAGATTTAGATAATTCTCAGACCTTTTATGCTCGATTATATGAAGACGTCTCTCCGTGGGATGAGGACCAGTATAGCACGGACGAAGCCAGAATTCCGCAAAAATATCAGACAAGTGGACACGAACTTGCATTTCCTTTGGACGATATTTCCCTTACTACTGCGAATATGGATACGAAACTTATATGAATGGACAGGGAAACATCTGGCCTTTTAGATGACACCAAGATTGCCAGATTTAAATAATTCTCAGACCTTTTATGCTCGATTATATGAAGCATTCTCTGCGTGGGATAAGGACCGGTATATTGCAGACGAAGCCAGAATTCCGGCAAAAAAGGGAGGCAGTTGGAAAAGAACTCCAACTTAGTTTGGCAGCTATTTCTCTAACTACTGCAAATTGGATACGAAACTTATACAAATAGATAGGGAAACGTGTGGCCTTTCAGATGACAGCAAAATTGCAAGATTTAGATAATTCTCAGACCTTTTAGGCTCGAATAGAAAAAGCAGTCCATGAGCGGGATAAGGATTGGTACAGCGCAGACGAAGCCAGAATTCCGCAAAACAAGGAGGCAGCTGGAAAAGAACTTGCACTTCCTTTGGCAGCTATTTCCCTAACTACTGCAAATAGGGATATGAAATTTATATAAATGGATAGAAAAACATATGGCCTTTCAGATGACAGCAAGATTCGAAGATTTAGATAATTCTCAGACCTTTTATGCTCTAATATATGAAGCAATCCCTCTGCGGGAAAAGGACCGGTATAGCGCAGATAAAGCAAGGATTCCGCAAAAATATCAGGCAATTGGACACGAACTTGCATTTCCTTTGGCAGTTATATCCCTAACTACTGCAAATATGGATATGAAATTCATATAAATGGATAGAACAACATATGGCCTTTCAGATGACACCAAAATTGCCAGATTTAAATAATTCTCAGCCCTTTTATGCTTGATTATATGAAGCAGTCTCTGCGTGGGATAAGGACAGGTATAGCGCAGACGAAGCCAGAATTCCGCAAAAAAGGAGGCAGTTGGAAAAGAACTCGCACTTCCTTTGGCAGCTATTTGCCAACTACTGCAAATATAGATAGGAAATTAATATGAATGGATAGAGGAACATATCGCCTTTCAGATGACACCAATATTGCCAGATTTAAATAATTCTCTGACCTTTTAGGCTCGATTATACAAAGCATTCTCTGCGCAGGATAAAGACCGGTATGGTGCAGACGAAGCCAGAATCCCGCAAAAATATCAGGCAAGTGGACACAAATTTGCACTTCCTTTCGACGATATTTCCCTAACTACTGCAAATATGGATACGAAACTTATATGAATGGATACAGGAACATATGGCCTTTCAGATGACACCAAGATTGCCAGATTTAAATAATTCTCAGACTTTTTATGCTCGATTATATGAAGCATTCTCTGCGCAGGATCAGGACCGGTATATTGCAGACGAAGCCAGAATTCCGCAAAAAAAGGGGGCAGTTCGAAAAGACCTCGAACTTAGTTTGGCAGATATTTCCCTAACTACTGCAAATATGGATACGAAACTTATATAAATGAATAGAGGAACAAATGGCCTCTCAGATGACAAAACAATTGCCAAATTTAGATAATTCTCAGACCTTTTATACTCGATTTTAGGAAGCCTTCTCTAACCGGGATAAGGACCAGTATAGCGCAGACGAAGCCAGAATTCCGCAAAGATATCAATCAGTCAGGCAAGAACTTGCACTTCCTTTGGCAGATATTTTCCTAACTACTGCAAATATGGATATGAAACTTATATGAATGGACAGGGAAACATGTGCACTTTCAGATCACACCAAGATTGCCAGATTTAGATAATTCTCAGACCTTTTATGCTCGATTATATGAAGCGGTATCTGCGTGGGATAAGGACAAGTATAGTGCAGACAGAGCCAGAATTCTGGAAAAATATCAAACAGTCAGACAAGAACTTGCACTTCCTTTGGCAGATATTTCCCTAACTACTGCAAATATGGATATGAAACTTATACAAATGGACAGGGAAACGTGACCTTTCAGATCACACCAACACTGCCAGATTTAGATAATTCTCAGACCTCTTATGCTCGATTATATGAAGCAGTCTCTGCGTGGGATGAGGACCAGTATAGCGCAGACGAAGCCAGAATTCCGCAAAAATATCAGGCAAGTGGACACGAACTTGCATTTCTTTTGGAAGATATTTCCCTAACTACTGCAAATATGGATATGAAACGTATATGAATGGATAAAAAACCATGTGGCCTTTCAGATGACACCAAGATTGCCAGATTTAGATAATTCTCAGACATTTTATACTCGATTATAGGAAGCCTTCTCTGAGCGGGATAAGGACCGGTATAGCGTAGACGAAGCCAAAATTCCGCAAAGATATCAATCAGTCAGACAAGAACTTGCACTTCCTTTGGCAGATATTTCCCTAACTACTGCAAATATGGATATGAAACTTATATGAATGGATAGAGGAACATATGGCCTTTCAGATGACACCAAGATTGCCAGATTTAAATAATTCTCAGACCTTTTATGCTCGATTATATGAAGCATTCTCTGCGTGGGATAAGGACCGGTATATTGCAGACGAAGCCAGAATTCCGCAAAAAAGGGAGGCAGTTGGAAAAGAACTCCAACTTAGTTTGGCAGCTATTTCTCTAACTACTGCAAATTGGATACGAAACTTATACAAATAGATAGGGAAACGTGTGGCCTTTCAGATGACAGCAAAATTGCAAGATTTAGATAATTCTCAGACCTTTTAGGCTCGAATAGAAAAAGCAGTCCATGAGCGGGATAAGGATTGGTACAGCGCAGACGAAGCCAGAATTCCGCAAAACAAGGAGGCAGCTGGAAAAGAACTTGCACTTCCTTTGGCAGCTATTTCCCTAACTACTGCAAATAGGGATATGAAATTTATATAAATGGATAGAAAAACATATGGCCTTTCAGATGACAGCAAGATTCGAAGATTTAGATAATTCTCAGACCTTTTATGCTCTAATATATGAAGCAATCCCTCTGCGGGAAAAGGACCGGTATAGCGCAGATAAAGCAAGGATTCCGCAAAAATATCAGGCAATTGGACACGAACTTGCATTTCCTTTGGCAGTTATTTCCCTAACTACTGCAAATATGGATATGAAATTCATATAAATGGATAGAGCAACATATGGCCTTTCAGATGACACCAAAATTGCCAGATTTAAATAATTCTCAGCCCTTTTATGCTTGATTATATGAAGCAGTCTCTGCGTGGGATAAGGACAGGTATAGCGCAGACGAAGCCAGAATTCCGCAAAAAAGGAGGCAGTTGGAAAAGAACTCGCACTTCCTTTGGCAGCTATTTGCCAACTACTGCAAATATAGATAGGAAATTAATATGAATGGATAGAGGAACATATGGCCTTTCAGATGACACCAATATTGCCAGATTTAAATAATTCTCTGACCTTTTAGGTTCGATTATACAAAGCATTCTCTGCGCAGAATAAAGACCGGTATGGTGCAGACGAAGCCAGAATCCCGCAAAAATATCAGGCAAGTGGACACGAATTTGCAATTCCTTTCGACGATATTTCCCTAACTACTGCAAATATGGATACGAAACTTATATGAATGGATACAGGAACATATGGCCTTTCAGATGACACCAAGATTGCCAGATTTAAATAATTCTCAGACCTTTTATGCTCGATTATATGAAGCATTCTCTGCGCAGGATCAGGACCGGTATATTGCAGACGAAGCCAGAATTCCGCAAAAAAAGGGGGCAGTTCGAAAAGACCTCGAACTTAGTTTGGCAGATATTTCCCTAACTACTGCAAATATGGATACGAAACTTATATAAATGAATAGAGGAACAAATGGCCTTTCAGGTGACAAAACAATTGCCAAATTTAGATAATTCTCAGACCTTTTATACTCGATTTTAGGAAGCCTTCTCTAACCGGGATAAGGACCGGTATAGCGTAGACGAAGCCAGAATTCTGCAAAGATATCAATCAGTCAGACAAGAACTTGCACTTCCTTTGGCAGATATTTCCCTAACTACTGCAAATATGGATATGAAACTTATATGAATGGACAGGAAGATATGTGTGCTTTCAGATCACACCAAGATTGCCAGATTTAGATAATTCTCAGACCTTTTATGCTCGATTATATGAAGCGGTATCTGCGTGGGATAAGGACAAGTATAGCGCAGACGAAGCCAGAATTCCGCAAAAATATCAAACAGTCAGACAAGAACTTGCACTTCCTTTGGCAGATATTTCCTTAACGACTGCAAATATGGATATGAAACTTATACAAATGGACAGGGAAACATGTGACCTTTCAGATCACACCAACACTGCCAGATTTAGATAATTCTCAGACCTCTTATGCTCGATTATATGAAGCAGTCTCTGCGTGGGATGAGGACCAGTATAGCGCAGACGAAGCCAGAATTCCGCAAAAATATCAGGCAAGTGGACACGAACTTGCATTTCCTTTGGCAGCTATTTCCCTAACTACTGCAAATATGGATATGAAACTTATATGAATGGATAAAAGAACATGTGGCCTTTCAGATGACACCAAGATTGCCAGATTTAGATAATTCTCAGACCTTTTATACTCGATTATAGGAAGCCTTCTCTGAGCGGGATAAGGACCGGTATAGCGTAGACGAAGCCAAAATTCCGCAAAGATATCAATCAGTCAGACAAGAACTTGCACTTCCTTTGGCAGATATTTCCCTAACTACTGCAAATATGGATATGAAACTTATATGAATGGATAGAGGAACATATGGCCTTTCAGATGACACCAAGATTGCCAGATTTAAATAATTCTCAGACCTTTTATGCTCGATTATATGAAGCATTCTCTGCGTGGGATAAGGACCGGTATATTGCAGACGAAGCCAGAATTCCGCAAAAAAGGGAGGCAGTTGGAAAAGAACTCCAACTTAGTTTGGCAGCTATTTCTCTAACTACTGCAAATTGGATACGAAACTTATACAAATAGATAGGGAAACGTGTGGCCTTTCAGATGACAGCAAAATTGCAAGATTTAGATAATTCTCAGACCTTTTAGGCTCGAATAGAAAAAGCAGTCCATGAGCGGGATAAGGATTGGTACAGCGCAGACGAAGCCAGAATTCCGCAAAACAAGGAGGCAGCTGGAAAAGAACTTGCACTTCCTTTGGCAGCTATTTCCCTAACTACTGCAAATAGGGATATGAAATTTATATAAATGGATAGAAAAACATATGGCCTTTCAGATGACAGCAAGATTCGAAGATTTAGATAATTCTCAGACCTTTTATGCTCTAATATATGAAGCAATCCCTCTGCGGGAAAAGGACCGGTATAGCGCAGATAAAGCAAGGATTCCGCAAAAATATCAGGCAATTGGACACGAACTTGCATTTCCTTTGGCAGTTATTTCCCTAACTACTGCAAATATGGATATGAAATTCATATAAATGGATAGAGCAACATATGGCCTTTCAGATGACACCAAAATTGCCAGATTTAAATAATTCTCAGCCCTTTTATGCTTGATTATATGAAGCAGTCTCTGCGTGGGATAAGGACAGGTATAGCGCAGACGAAGCCAGAATTCCGCAAAAAAGGAGGCAGTTGGAAAAGAACTCGCACTTCCTTTGGCAGCTATTTGCCAACTACTGCAAATATAGATAGGAAATTAATATGAATGGATAGAGGAACATATGGCCTTTCAGATGACACCAATATTGCCAGATTTAAATAATTCTCTGACCTTTTAGGTTCGATTATACAAAGCATTCTCTGCGCAGAATAAAGACCGGTATGGTGCAGACGAAGCCAGAATCCCGCAAAAATATCAGGCAAGTGGACACGAATTTGCAATTCCTTTCGACGATATTTCCCTAACTACTGCAAATATGGATACGAAACTTATATGAATGGATACAGGAACATATGGCCTTTCAGATGACACCAAGATTGCCAGATTTAAATAATTCTCAGACCTTTTATGCTCGATTATATGAAGCATTCTCTGCGCAGGATCAGGACCGGTATATTGCAGACGAAGCCAGAATTCCGCAAAAAAAGGGGGCAGTTCGAAAAGACCTCGAACTTAGTTTGGCAGATATTTCCCTAACTACTGCAAATATGGATACGAAACTTATATAAATGAATAGAGGAACAAATGGCCTTTCAGGTGACAAAACAATTGCCAAATTTAGATAATTCTCAGACCTTTTATACTCGATTTTAGGAAGCCTTCTCTAACCGGGATAAGGACCGGTATAGCGTAGACGAAGCCAGAATTCTGCAAAGATATCAATCAGTCAGACAAGAACTTGCATTTCCTTTGGCAGCTATTTCCCGAACTACTGCAAATATGGATATGAAACTTATATGAATGGACAGGGAAACATGTAACCTTTCAGATCACACCAAGATTGCCAGATTTAGATAATTTTCAGACCTTTTATGCTCGATTATATGAAGTGGTATCTGCGTGGGATAAGGACAAGTATAGCACAGACGAAGCCAGAATTCCGCAAAGATATCAATCAGTCAGGCAAGAACTTGCACTTCCTTTGGCAGATATTTTCCTAACTACTGCAAATATGGATATGAAACTTATATGAATGGACAGGGAAACATGTGACCTTTCAGATCACACCAACATTGCCAGATTTAGATAATTCTCAGACCTCTTATGCTCGATTATATGAAGCAGTCTCTGCGTGGGATAAGGACAAGTACAGCGCAGGCGAAGCCAGAATTCCGCAAAAATATCAAACAGTCAGACAAGAACTTGCACTTCCTTTGGCAGATATTTCCTTAACGACTGCAAATATGGATATGAAACTTATACAAATGGACAGGGAAACATGTGACCTTTCAGATCACACCAACACTGCCAGATTTAGATAATTCTCAGACCTCTTATGCTCGATTATATGGAGCAGTCTCTGCGTGGGATGAGGACCAGTATAGCGCAGACGAAGCCAGAATTCCGCAAAAATATCAGGCAAGTGGACACGAACTTGCATTTCTTTTGGAAGATATTTCCTTAACGACTGCAAATATGGATATGAAACTTATACAAATGGACAGGGAAACATGTGACCTTTCAGATCACACCAACACTGCCAGATTTAAATAATTCTCAGACCTTTTATGCTCGATTATATGAAGCATTCTCTGCGCAGGATCAGGACCGGTATATTGCAGACGAAGCCAGAATTCCGCAAAAAAAGGGGGCAGTTCGAAAAGACCTCGAACTTAGTTTGGCAGATATTTCCCTAACTACTGCAAATATGGATACGAAACTTATATAAATAAATAGAGGAACAAATGGCCTTTCAGGTGACAAAACAATTGCCAAATTTAGATAATTCTCAGACCTTTTATACTCGATTTTAGGAAGCCTTCTCTAACCGGGATAAGGACCGGTATAGCGTAGACGAAGCCAGAATTCTGCAAAGATATCAATCAGTCAGACAAGAACTTGCACTTCCTTTGGCAGATATTTCCCTAACTACTGCAAATATGGATATGAAACTTATATGAATGGACAGGAAGATATGTGTGCTTTCAGATCACACCAAGATTGCCAGATTTAGATAATTCTCAGACCTTTTATGCTCGATTATATGAAGCGGTATCTGCGTGGGATAAGGACAAGTATAGTGCAGACAGAGCCAGAATTCTGGAAAAATATCAAACAGTCAGACAAGAACTTGCACTTCCTTTGGCAGATATTTCCCTAACTACTGCAAATATGGATATGAAACTTATACAAATGGACAGGGAAACATGTGACCTTTCAGATCACACCAACACTGCCAGATTTAGATAATTCTCAGACCTCTTATGCTCGATTATATGAAGCGGTATCTGCGTGGGATAAGGACAAGTATAGCGCAGACGAAGCCAGAATTCCGCAAAAATATCAAACAGTCAGACAAGAACTTGCACTTCCTTTGGCAGATATTTCCTTAACGACTGCAAATATGGATATGAAACTTATACAAATGGACAGGGAAACATGTGACCTTTCAGATCACACCAACACTGCCAGATTTAGATAATTCTCAGACCTCTTATGCTCGATTATATGGAGCAGTCTCTGCGTGGGATGAGGACCAGTATAGCGCAGACGAAGCCAGAATTCCGCAAAAATATCAGGCAAGTGGACACGAACTTGCATTTCTTTTGGAAGATATTTCCCTAACTACTGCAAATATGGATATGAAACTTATATGAATGGATAAAGAACCATGTGGCCTTTCAGATGACACCAAGATTGCCAGATTTAGATAATTCTCAGACCTTTTATACTCGATTATAGGAAGCCTTCTCTGAGCGGGATAAGGACCGGTATAGCGTAGACGAAGCCAGAATTCCGCAAAGATATCAATCAGTCAGACAAGAACTTGCACTTCCTTTGGCAGATATTTCCCTAACTACTGCAAATATGGATATGAAACTTATATGAAGGGACAGGGAAACATGTGACCTTTCAGATCACACCAACATTGCCAGATTTAGATAATTCTCAGACCTTTTATGCTCGATTATATGAAGCAGTATCTGCGTGGGATAAGGACCAGTATAGCGCAGACGAAGCCAGAATTCCGCAAAAATATCAAACAGTCAGACAAGAACTTGCACTTCCTTTGGCAGATATTTCCCTAACTACTGCAAATATGGATATGAAACTTATACAAATGGACAGGGAAACATGTGGCCTTTCAGATGACACCAAGATTGCCAGGTTTAGATAATTCTCGGACCTTTTATGCTCGATTATAGGAAGCCTTCTCTGCGCGGGATAAGGACCAGTATAGCGTAGACGAAGCCAGAATTCCGCAAAAATATCAGGCAAGTGGACACGAATTTGCATTTCTTTTGGAAGATATTTCCCTAACTACTGCAAATATGGATTTGAAACTTTATAAAATGGATAAAGAACCATTTGGCCTTTCAGATGACACCAAGATTGCCAGGTTTAGATAATTCTATGACCTTTTAGGCTCGATTATATAAAGTATTCTCTGCGCAGGATAAAGACCGGTATGGTGCACCGGTATATGAATGGACAGGGAAACATGTGGCCTTTCAGATGACAGCAAGATTGAAAGATTTAGATAATTCTCAGACCTTCTATGCTCAAATATATGAAGCAATCCTTTTGAGGGAAACGGACCGGTATAGCGTAGACGAAGCCAAAATTCCGCAAAAATATCAGGCAAGTGGACACGAATTTGCATTTCTTTTGGAAGATATTTCCCTAACTACTGCAAATATGGATTTGAAACTTATATAAAATTGGATAAAGAACCATTTGGCCTTTCAGATGACACCAAGATTGCCAGATTTAGATAATTCTCAGACCTTTTATACTCGATTATAGGAAGCCTTCTCTGAGCGGGATAAGGACCGGTATAGCGTAAACGAAGCCAGAATTCTGCAAGGATATCAATCAGTCAGGCAAGAACTTGCACTTCCTTTGGCAGATATTTCCCTGACCACTGCAAATATGGATATGAAACTTATATGAATGGACAGGGAAACATGAGGCCTTTCAGATCACACCAACATTGCCAGATTTAGATAATTCTCAGACCTTTTATGCTCGATTATATGAAGCAGTATCTGCGTGGAATAAGGACCAGTATAGCGCAGACGAAGCCAGAATTCCGCAAAACTATCAACCAGTCAGACAAGAACTTGCACTTCCTTTGGCAGATATTTCCCTAACTACTGCAAATATGGATATGAAACTTATACAAATGGACAGGGAAACGTGGCCTTCCAGATGACACCAAGATTGCCAGGTTTAGATAATTCTCGGACCTTTTATGCTCGATTATAGGAAGCCTTCTCTGCGCGGGATAAGGACCAATATAGCGTAGACGAAGCCAGAATTCCGCAAAGATATCAATCAGTCAGGCAAGAACTTGCACTTCCTTTGGCAGATGTTTCCCTAACTACTGCAAATAAGGATATGAAACTGATATGAATGGATAGGGAAACATTAAACCTTTCAGATGACACAAAGATTGCCAGATTTAGATAATTCTCTGACCTTTTAAGCTCGATTATATAAAGTATTCTCTGCGCAGAATAAAGACCGGTATGGTGCAGACAAAGCCAGAATTCCGCAAAAATATCAGGCAATTGGACACGAATTTGCAATTCCTTTTGACGATATTTCCCTAACTACTGCAAATATGGATATCAAACTTATATGAATGGATAGAGGAACATGTGGCCTTTCAGATGACACCAAGATTGCCAGATTTAGATAATTGTCAGACCTTTTATACTCGATTACAGGAAGCATCCTCTGCGCGGGATAAGGACCGGTATAGCGTAGACGAAGCCAGAATTCCGCAAAAAAAGGAGGCAGTTGGAAAAGAACTCGAACTTAGTTTGGCAGCTGTTTCCCTAACTACTACAAATATGGATACGAATCTTATACAAATAGATAGGGAAACATGTGGCCTTTCAGATGACTTCACGTTTGCCAGATTTAGATAATTCTCAGACCTTTTATGCTCGATTATATGAAGCATTCTCTGCGTAGGATTAGGACCGGTATATCGCACACGAAGCCAGAATTCCGGAACAAAAAAGGAGGCCGTTGCAAAAGAACTCGCACATCCTTTGGCAGATATTTCCCTAACTACTGCAAATATTGATATGAAACTTATACAAATAGATAGAGGAACATGTGGCCTTTCAGATGACACCAAGACTGCCAGATTTAAATACTTCTCAGACGTTTTATGCTCGATTATATGAAGCACTCTCTGCGTGGGATTAGGACCGGTATATCGCACACAAAGAAAGAATTCCTCAAAAAAATGAGGCAGTTGGAAAAGAACTCGCACTTCCTTTGGCAGCTATTTCCATAACTACTGCAAAAATGTATATGAAACTTATACATATAGATAGAGGAACATGTGGCCTTTCAGATGACACCAAGACTGCCAGATTTAGATACTTCTCAGACAATTTATGCTCGATTATATGAAGCATTCCACGCGTGGGATTACGACCAGTATAGGTCAGACGAAGCCAGAATTCCGCAAAAAAAGGAGGAAGTTGGAAAAGCACTCGCACTTCCTTTGGCAGCTATTTCCCTAATTACTCCAAATATGGATATGAAACTTATATGAATGGACAGCAATACACGTGGCCTTTCAGATGACACCAAGATTGCCAGATTTAGATAATTCTCAGATGTTTTATGCTCGATTATATGAAGCATTATCTGCGCAGCATCAGGACCGGTATGGCGCACACGAAGCCAAAATTCCGCAAAAATATCAGGCAATTAAACACGAACTTCCATTTTCCTTCTGCAGCTATTTCCCTAACTACTGCAAATATGGATATGAAACTTATATGAATGGACAGGGAAACATGTGGCCTTTCAGATGACACCACGATTGCCAGATTTAGATAATTTGCAGACCTTTTATGCTCAATTATAGGAAGCCTTCTCTGCGCGGGGATAAGGACCGGTATAGCGTAGACGAAGCCAGAATTCCGCAAAGATATCAATCAGTCAGACAAGAACTTGCACTTCCTTTGGCAGATATTTCCCAAACTACTGCAAATATGGATATGAAAGTTATATGAATGGATAGGGAAACATTAAACCTTTCAGATGACACAAAGATTGCCAGATTTAGATAATTCTCAGACCTTTTATGCTCGATTAAATGAAGCATTTCTGCGAAGGATAAGGACCGGTATGGCGCAGACGAAGCAAGAATTCCGGAAAAAAATCAGGCAATTGCAAACAAACTTAAATTTCCTTTGGAAGATATTTCCCTAACTACTGCAAAAATAGATATGAAACTTATACACATAGGTAGGGAAACATATAGCCTTTCGGATAAAACCAAGATTGCCAGATTTAGATAATTCTCAGACCTTTTATGATCGATTATATGAAGCAATCCTTTTGAGGGAAACGGACCGGTATAGCGTAGACGAAGCCAAAATTCCGCAAAAATATCAGGCAAGTGGACACGAATTTGCATTTCTTTTGGAAGATATTTCCCTAACTACTGCAAATATGGATTTGAAACTTATATAAAATGGATAAAGAACCATTTGGCCTTTCAGATGACACCAAGATTGCCAGATTTAGATAATTCTCAGACCTTTTATACTCGATTATAGGAAGCCTTCTCTGAGCGGGATAAGGACCGGTATAGCGTAAACGAAGCCAGAATTCTGCAAGGATATCAATCAGTCAGGCAAGAACTTGCACTTCCTTTGGCAGATATTTCCCTGACCACTGCAAATATGGATATGAAACGTATATGAATGGACAGGGAAACATGAGGCCTTTCAGATCACACCAACATTGCCAGATTTAGATAATTCTCAGACCTTTTATGCTCGATTATATGAAGCAGTATCTGCGTGGAATAAGGACCAGTATAGCGCAGACGAAGCCAGAATTCCGCAAAACTATCAACCAGTCAGACAAGAACTTGCACTTCCTTTGGCAGATATTTCCCTAACTACTGCAAATATGGATATGAAACTTATACAAATGGACATGGAAACGTGGCCTTCCAGATGACACCAAGATTGCCAGGTTTAGATAATTCTCGGACCTTTTATGCTCGATTATAGGAAGCCTTCTCTGCGCGGGATAAGGACCAATATAGCGTAGACGAAGCCAGAATTCCGCAAAGATATCAATCAGTCAGGCAAGATCTTGCACTTCCTTTGGCAGATGTTTCCCTAACTACTGCAAATAAGGATATGAAACTGATATGAATGGAAAGGGAAACATGTAACCTTTCAGATGACACAAAGATTGCCAGATTTAGATAATTCTCTGACCTTTTAAGCTCGATTATATAAAGTATTCTCTGCGCAGAATAAAGACCGGTATGGTGCAGACAAAGCCAGAATTCCGCAAAAATATCAGGCAATTGGACACGAATTTGCAATTCCTTTTGACGATATTTCCCTAACTACTGCAAATATGGATATCAAACTTATATGAATGGATAGAGGAACATGTGGCCTTTCAGATGACACCAAGATTGCCAGATTTAGATAATTGTCAGACCTTTTATACTCGATTATAGGAAGCATCCTCTGCGCGGGATAAGGACCGGTATAGCGTAGACGAAGCCAGAATTCCGCAAAAAAAGGAGGCAGTTGGAAAAGAACTCGAACTTAGTTTGGCAGCTGTTTCCCTAACTACTACAAATATGGATACGAATCTTATACAAATAGATAGGGAAACATGTGGCCTTTCAGATGACTTCACGTTTGCCAGATTTAGATAATTCTCAGACCTTTTATGCTCGATTATATGAAGCATTCTCTGCGTAGGATTAGGACCGGTATATCGCACACGAAGCCAGAATTCCGGAACAAAAAAGGAGGCCGTTGCAAAAGAACTCGCACATCCTTTGGCAGATATTTCCCTAACTACTGCAAATATTGATATGAAACTTATACAAATAGATAGAGGAACATGTGGCTTTTCAGATGACACCAAGACTGCCAGATTTAAATACTTCTCAGACGTTTTATGCTCGATTATATGAAGCACTCTCTGCGTGGGATTGGGACCGGTATATCGCACACAAAGAAAGAATTCCTCAAAAAAATGAGGCAGTTGGAAAAGAACTCGCACTTCCTTTGGCAGCTATTTCCATAACTACTGCAAAAATGTATATGAAACTTATACATATAGATAGAGGAACATGTGGCCTTTCAGATGACACCAAGACTGCCAGATTTAGATACTTCTCAGACAATTTATGCTCGATTATATGAAGCATTCCACGCGTGGGATTACGACCAGTATAGGTCAGACGAAGCCAGAATTCCGCAAAAAAAGGAGGAAGTTGGAAAAGCACTCGCACTTCCTTTGGCAGCTATTTCCCTAATTACTCCAAATATGGATATCAAATTAATATGAATTGATAGAGGAACATATTGCCTTTCAGATGACACCAAGATTGCCAGATTTAGATAATTCTTAGACTTTTTATGCTAGATTATATGAAGCATTCTCTGCGCAGGATAAGGACCGGTATAGCGTAGACAAAGCCAGAATTCCGCAAAAATATCAGGCAATTGGACACAAACTTGCATTTCCTTTGGAAAATATTTCCCTAACTACTGCAAACATGGATATGAAACTTATATGAATGGATAGGGAAACATGTAACCTTTCAGATCACACCAAGATTGCCAGATTTAGATAATTCTCAGACCTTTTATGCTCGATTATATGAAGCAGTCTCTGCGTGCGATATGGACTGGTATAGCGCAAACGAAGCCAGAATTCCGCAAAAAAAAGGAGGCAGTTGGAAAAGAACTCGCACTTCCTTTGGCAGCTATTTCCCTAACTACTCCAAATATGGATATGAAATTAATATGAATTGATAGAGGAACATATCACCTTTCAGATGACACCAAGATTGCCAGATTTAGATAATTCGTAGACTTTTTATGCTCGATTATATGAAGCAGTCTCTGCGTGGGATAAGGACCGGTATAGCGTAGACGATGCCAGAATTCCGCAAATATTTCAGGCAATTGGACACGAACTTGCATTTCCTTTTCAAGATATTTCCCTAACTACTGCAAATATGGATATGAAACTTATATGAATGGACAGCAATACACGTGGCCTTTCAGATGACACCAAGATTGCCAGATTTAGATAATTCTCAGATGTTTTATGCTCGATTATATGAAGCATTATCTGCGCAGCATCAGGACCGGTATGGCGCACACGAAGCCAAAATTCCGCAAAAATATCAGGCAATTAAACACGAACTTCCATTTTCCTTCTGCAGCTATTTCCCTAACTACTGCAAATATGGATATGAAACTTATATGAATGGACAGGGAAACATGTGGCCTTTCAGATGACACCACGATTGCCAGATTTAGATAATTTGCAGACCTTTTATGCTCAATTATAGGAAGCCTTCTCTGCGCGGGGATAAGGACCGGTATAGCGTAGACGAAGCCAGAATTCCGCAAAGATATCAATCAGTCAGACAAGAACTTGCACTTCCTTTGGCAGATATTTCCCTAACTACTGCAAATATGGATATGAAAGTTATATGAATGGATAGAGGAACATATGGCCTTTCACATGATGCCACGATTGCCAGATATAGATAATTCTCAGACCTTTTATGCTCGATTAAATGAAGCATTTCTGCGAAGGATAAGGACCGGTATGGCGCAGACGAAGCAAGAATTCCGGAAAAAAATCAGGCAATTGCAAACAAACTTAAATTTCCTTTGGAAGATATTTCCCTAACTACTGCAAAAATAGATATGAAACTTATACACATAGGTAGGGAAACATATAGCCTTTCGGATAAAACCAAGATTGCCAGATTTAGATAATTCTCAGACCTTTTATGATCGATTATATGAAGCAGTCTCGGCGTGGGATATGGACCAGTATAGCGCAGACGAAGCCAGAATTCCGCAAAAAAGGAGGCAGTTGGAAAAAATCCTCGCACTTCCTTTCGCAGCTATTTGCCAACTACCGCAAATATGGATAGGAAATTAATGTGAATCGATAGAAGAAAACATATCGCCTTTCAGATGACACCAAGATTGCCAGATTTAGATAATTCTCAGACCTTTTAGGCTCGATTATGTAAAGTATTCTCTGCTTAGGATAAAGACCGGTATGGTGCAGACGAAGCCAGAATTCCGCACAAATATCAGGCAATTGGACACGAATTTGCAATTCCTTTTGACGATATTTCCCTAACTACTGCAAATATGGATATGAAACTTATATGAATGGATAGAGGAACATGTGGCCTTTCAGATGACACCAAGATTGCCAGATTTAGATAATTCTCAGACCTTTTATACTCGATTATAGGAAGCATTCTCTGCGCGGGATAAGGACCGGTATAGCGTAGACGAAGCCAGAATTCCGCAAAAATATCAGGCAAGTGGACACGAATTTGCATTTCTTTTGGAAGATATTTCCCTAACTACTGCAAATATGGATATGAAACTTATATGAATGGACAGGGAAACATGTGGCCTTTCAGATGACACCAAGATTGCCAGGTTTAGATAATTCTCGGACCTTTTATGCTCGATTATAGGAAGCCTTCTCTGAGCGGGATAAGGACCAGTATAGCGTAGACGAAGCCAGAATTCCGCAAAGATATCAATCAGTCAGACAAGAACTTGCACTTCCTTTGGCAGATATTTCCCTAACTACTGCAAATATGGATATGAAACTTATATGAATGGACAGGGAAACATGTGCGCTTTCAGATCACACCAACATTGCCAGATTTAGATAATTCTCAGACCTTTTATGCTCAATTATATGAAGCAGTATCTGCGTGTGATCAGGACCAGTATAGCGCAGACGAAGCAAAAGTTCCGCAAAAATATCAAACAGTCAGACAAGAAATCGCATTTCCTTTGGCAGATATTTCTCTAACTACTGCAAATATGGATATGAAAGTTATATGCATGAATAGAGGAACATATGGCCTTTCACATGATGCCACGATTGCCAGATATAGATAACTCTCAGACCTTTTATGATCGATTAAATGAAGCATTCTCTGCGAAGGATAAGGACCGGTATGGCGCAGACGAAGCAAGAATTCCGGAAAAAAATCAGGCAATTGCAAACGAACTTAAATTTCCTTTGGAAGATATTTCCCTAACTACTGCAAAATTAGATATGAAACTTATACAAATAGGTAGGGAAACATATAGCCTTTCGGATAAAACCAAGATTGCCAGATTTAGATAATTCTCAGACCTTTTATGATCGATTATATGAAGCACTCTCTGCGTGGGATTAGGACCGGTATATCGCACACAAAGAAAGAATTCCTCAAAAAAGTGAGGCAGTTGGAAAAGAACTCGCACTTCCTTTGGCAGCTATTTCCATAACTACTGCAAAAATGTATATGAAACTTATACATATAGATAGAGGAACATGTGGCCTTTCAGATGACACCAAGACTGCCAGATTTAGATACTTCTCAGACAATTTATGCTCGATTATATGAAGCATTCCACGCGTGGGATTACGACCAGTATAGGTCAGACGAAGCCAGAATTCCGCAAAAAAAGGAGGAAGTTGGATAAGAACTCGCACTTCCTTTTGCAGCTATTTGCCAACTACCGCAAATATGGATAGGAAATTAATGTGAATCGATAGAGGAAAACATATCGCCTTTCAGATGACACCAAGATTGCCAGATTTAGATAATTCTCAGACCTTTTAGGCTCGATTATGTAAAGTATTCTCTGCTTAGGATAAAGACCGGTATGGTGCAGACGAAGCCAGAATTCCGCACAAATATCAGGCGATTGGACACGAATTTGCAATTCCTTTTGACGATATTTCCCTAACTACTGCAAATATGGATATGAAACTTATATGAATGGATAGAGGAACATGTGGCCTTTCAGATGACACCAAGATTGCCAGATTAAGATAATTCTCAGACCTTTTATACTCGATTATAGGAAGCCTTCTCTGCGCGGGATAAGGACCGGTATAGCGTAGACGAAGCCAGAATTCTGCAAAAATATCAGGCAAGTGGACACGAATTTGCATTTCTTTTGGAAGATATTTCCCTAACTACTGCAAATATGGATATGAAACTTATATGAATGGACAGGGAAACATGTGGCCTTTCAGATGACACCAAGATTGCCAGGTTTAGATAATTCTCGGACCTTTTATGCTCGATTATAGGAAGCCTTCTCTGAGCGGGATAAGGACCAGTATAGCGTAGACGAAGCCAGAATTCCGCAAAGATATCAATCAGTCAGACAAGAACTTGCACTTCCTTTGGCAGATATTTCCCTAACTACTGCAAATATGGATATGAAACTTATATGAATGGACAGGGAAACATGTGCGCTTTCAGATCACACCAACATTGCCAGATTTACATAATTCTCAGACCTTTTATGCTCAATTATATGAAGCAGTATCTGCGTGTGATCAGGACCAGTATAGCGCAGACGAAGCAAAAATTCCGCAAAAATATCAAACAGTCAGACAAGAAATCGCATTTCCTTTGGCAGATATTTCCCTAACTACTGCAAATATGGATATGAAAGTTATATGCATGAATAGAGGAACATATGGCCTTTCACATGATGCCACGATTGCCAGATATAGATAACTCTCAGACCTTTTATGATCGATTAAATGAAGCATTCTCTGCGAAGGATAAGGACCGGTATGGCGCAGACGAAGCAAGAATTCCGGAAAAAAATCAGGCAATTGCAAACGAACTTAAATTTCCTTTGGAAGATATTTCCCTAACTACTGCAAAATTAGATATGAAACTTATACAAATAGGTAGGGAAACATATAGCCTTTCGGATAAAACCAAGATTGCCAGATTTAGATAATTCTCAGACCTTTTATGATCGATTATATGAAGCAGTCTCGGCGTGGGATATGGACCAGTATAGCGCAGACGAAGCCAGAATTCCGCAAAAAAGGAGGCAGTTGGAAAAGAACTCGCACTTCCTTTTGCAGCTATTTGCCAACTACCGCAAATATGGATAGGAAATTAATGTGAATCGATAGAGGAAAACATATCGCCTTTCAGATGACACCAAGATTGCCAGATTTAGATAATTCTCAGACCTTTTAGGCTCGATTATGTAAAGTATTCTCTGCTTAGGATAAAGACCGGTATGGTGCAGACGAAGCCAGAATTCCGCACAAATATCAGGCGATTGGACACGAATTTGCAATTCCTTTTGACGATATTTCCCTAACTACTGCAAATATGGATATGAAACTTATATGAATGGATAGAGGAACATGTGGCCTTTCAGATGACACCAAGATTGCCAGATTTAGATAATTCTCAGACCTTTTATACTCGATTATAGGAAGCCTTCTCTGCGCGGGATAAGGACCGGTATAGCGTAGACGAAGCCAGAATTCCGCAAAAATATCAGGCAAGTGGACACGAATTTGCATTTCTTTTGGAAGATATTTCCCTAACTACTGCAAATATGGATATGAAACTGATATGAAAAGACAGGGAAACATGTGGCCTTTCAGATGACACCAAGATTGCCAGGTTTAGATAATTCTCGGACCTTTTATGCTCGATTATAGGAAGCCTTCTCTGAGCGGGATAAGGACCGGTATAGCGTAGACGAAGCCAGAATTCTGCAAAGATATCAATCAGTCAGACAAGAACTTGCACTTCCTTTGGCAGATATTTCCCTAACTACTGCAAATATGGATATGAAACTTATATGAATGGACAGGGAAACATGTGCGCTTTCAGATCACACCAACATTGCCAGATTTAGATAATTCTCAGACCTTTTATGCCCAATTATATGAAGCAGTATCTGCGTGTGATAAGGACCAGTATAGCGCAGACGAAGCAAGAATTCCGCAAAAATATCAAACAGTCAGACAAGAACTTGCACTTCCTTTGGCAGATATTTCCCTAACTACTCCAAATATGGATATGAAACTTATATGAATGGACAGGGAAACATGTGGCCTTTCAGATGACACCAAGATTGCCAGGTTTAGATAATTCTCGGACCTTTTATGCTCGATTATAGAAAGCCTTCTCTGCGCTGGATAAGGACCAGTATAGCGTAGACGAAGCCGGAATTCCGCAAAAATATCAAACAGTCAGACAAGAAATCGCATTTCCTTTGGCAGATATTTCCCTAACTACTGCAAATATGGATATGAAAGTTATATGCATGAATAGAGGAACATATGGCCTTTCACATGATGCCACGATTGCCAGATATAGATAACTCTCAGACCTTTTATGATCGATTAAATGAAGCATTCTCTGCGAAGGATAAGGACCGGTATGGCGCAGACGAAGCAAGAATTCCGGAAAAAAATCAGGCAATTGCAAACGAACTTAAATTTCCTTTGGAAGATATTTCCCTAACTACTGCAAAATTAGATATGAAACTTATACAAATAGGTAGGGAAACATATAGCCTTTCGGATAAAACCAAGATTGCCAGATTTAGATAATTCTCAGACCTTTTATGATCGATTATATGAAGCAGTCTCGGCGTGGGATATGGACCAGTATAGCGCAGACGAAGCCAGAATTCCGCAAAAAAGGAGCCAGTTGGAAAAGAACTCGCACTTCCTTTTGCAGCTATTTGCCAACTACCGCAAATATGGATAGGAAATTAATGTGAATTGATAGAGGAAAACATATCGCCTTTCAGATGACACCAAGATTGCCAGATTTAGATAATTCTCAGACCTTTTAGGGTCGATTATATAAAGTATTCTCTGCGCAGGATAAAGACCGGTATGGTGCAGACGAAGCCAGAATTCCGCAAAAAAAGAAAGCAGTTCGAAAAGACCTCGAACTTAGTTTGGCAGATATTTCCCTAACTACTGCAAACATGGATACGAAACTTATATGAATGGATAGAGGAACAAATGGCTTTGAAGATGACACAAAGATTGCCAGATTTAGATAATTCGCAGACCTTTTATGTTCGAATATATGAAGCAATCCTTGTGCGGGAAAAGGACCGGTATAGCGCAGACGAAGCGAGGATTCCGCAAAAATATCAGGCAATTGGACACGAACTTGCATTTCCTTTGGCAGCTATTTCCCTAACTACTGCAAATATGGATATGAAATTTATATGAATGGATAGAGGAACATATAGCCTTTCAGATGATACCAAGATTGCCAGATTTAGATAATTCTCAGACGTTTTATGCTTGATTATATGAAGCATTCTCTGCGCAGGATCAGGACCGGTATGGCGCAGACGAAGCCACAATTCCGCAAAAATATAAGGCAATTAGACACGAACTTGCATTTCCTTTGGAGGATATTTCCCTAACTACTGCAAATATTGATATGAAACTTAAATGAATGGATAGGGAAACATGGGCCTTTCAGATGACACCAAGAATGCAAGATGTAGGTAATTTGAAAACATTTAATGCTGGGAAGTATGAAGCATTCTCTGGGCGAGAACAGCACCCGGCGCAGCGCAAAGTCAGAATTTCGCAAAAATATAAAGCAGTCAAAAATAACTCGCACTTCCTTTAATTTGCAGATATATCCCTAACTACTGTAAATCTTGACATAAAACGTATATGAATCTATAGAGGAAGGTGTGCCCTTTGAGGTGACACAAAGATTGCCAGATTTTGATTATTTTAAGGCCTTTTATGCTCGAATACATGAAGCAATGTCTGTGCGATTACAGGACCCGGTATACCGCAAAGTCAGAATTACGCAAAAATATAAGGGTAATGTATAGAACAACCCATGTACAGGGTATCTATATTCCCTTGCAAATGAACAGGAGTCCCTACAATGACAGTAATATACGGAGTGATGCATTTATTTACAATAACATTCTAACACACTGGAATCCCTGTAGTGAGGGTAATCTATGGAGTCACCATGTTGACAGTAAACTATGGAGTGATGCATTTATCTTCATTCTCATCTTTAAAAATTTGGGACCCCATAATGACGGTATTCTATGTAGTGATGCAGGTATCTTTATGAACATCCTGATAAATTTGTGACCCATATGACGTTAATTTTCGGAGTAATGTATGTATCTATACTTCCTCGCTTATAAAGTGGAGTCCATATAATAATGGTTATCTATGGAGTGATGCAGTTATTTTCATGAAAATGCTAATAAATTTAGGACCCCATGATAACGGTAATCTTTGGAGTGATGCACTTATCTTCCTTCTCATCCTTATAAATTAGGGACACAATAATGACAGTAATCCTTCCAGCAATGTGTGTATCTATATTCCTTTGCTTATGAACTGGAGTGCCTATAATGACTGTAATCCATGGAGTCTCGATAATGATGGTAGTCTATGGAGTGATGCAGGTATCTTCATTCCCATCTTATAAATCTGGACCCCATATAATGACGGTAATCTACGGAGCAATGTATGTATCTATACTCCCTTGCTTATAGACTGGAGTTCCTATAATGACGGTAATCTGTGGAGTCCCCATTTGGACGGTAACATATGGAGTGATGTATGTATCTACATTTACATTTACACTGGAGTCCCTATAATGACGGTAATCTGTGGAATCTCCATATTGACGATAATATATGGAGTGATGTATATGTATCTACATTTACTTGACTATACACTGGAGTCCGTATTATGACGGTAATCTGTGGAATTTCCATATTGACGGTAATATATGGAGTGATGTATATGGATCTACTTTTACATGACTATAGTACACTGGAGTCCGTATAATGACGGCAATCTGTGGAGTCCCCATCTTGACGGTAATATATGGAGTAATGTATGTATTCTACATTCTCATGGTGATACAATGTTGTCCCCATAATGACGGTCATGTACAGGGTGTCCCAGAAAAAACTTAACCCTGAAGAAAGGGGTTAATATGCCCACACCATGAGATATTACTATAATGTAAAAGGATCTCCGAAAAGTAGAAGCAGTATTATTTCTATTAAACGATACCTTGGTGGGTATCCCTCCTGTCATGCATGACTGAGCACCATAATGACGGCAAACTATGGAGTCCGTATACTGACGGTGATCTATGGAGTTATATATGTATCTACATTCTCATGCTGGTACTCTGTTGTACCCATATTGACGGTAGGCTATTGACTGATGCACATATAATTTATGGACTAATTTATGTATGTACATTCTCATGCTGATACACTGATGTCCTCATATTGACGGCAATCTATGGAATTATGAAGGTATCTTCATACTGATAGTAATCTAATCTAGCTAATACACTAGAGATCATATAATAACGGTAATCTATGAGTACAAATATTGACGATGATCTATGAGAGAGATGTATGTGTATACATTCTCATGCTGACTTTTGTCCCCATATTGATGGTAATCTATAGAGTCTTGCAGGTATCTTCTTTCTCATCCTTATAAATTTCGGACCCCATAATATTTACGTTAAGGGTAGGGCATCAAAAAGACACCGTATGTTTCTAACTCAATCGCAAAATTTCTAAGAACCTGCCCAATTTGAGTCTTGGACTATTGACGAATTGATTTCTTGGAAAAATTTAGATTTGTTGAGCTTCAGTTATGTTGAAATTCTTAGGGGAATATATCAAAATGCAGCAAATGGGCCAGGGGGAAATATGTACAACTTTGTTTTTCAAGCTAGGGCTATAAAAGGACTCCATATCTGTATAACTAAATCGCGAAATTTCCTAATACCACCACAATTTGTGTCTTGGACTACTGAGGAACTGATTTCTTGAAAACTTTAGATTTGTGGAGCTTCAGTTATGTTGGAATTCATAATGGAATACATCGTATTGCAGCAAATGAGAAAGGGAGAAATATGTACGATTTTTTTAAAGTTAAGGATAGGGCTATAAAAGACTCTATATCTGTCTAACTAAATCACCATATTTCAAAATACTTGTGCGATTTAAGTTTTAGATATTTAGATATTTTGGGAGCTGCAGTTATGTTGGAATTCTTAGGAAATGTCGGTATGCAGCAATTGAGATATGAAATCGTACATATGAAATATGTACGATTTTCTTTTTAAAGTGAAGGGTAGGACTACAAAAAGACTCAATATCTGTCTTACTAAATCGCCAAATTTCTAAATCCTGCACGATTCTAGTCTTGGACATTTGCAGAATTTCTGTCTTGAAAAATTTAGAGTTTTGGAGCTTTAGTTATGTTGGAATTCATTGGGGAAAGCCTCGTAATGCACCAAATGTGGTAGGCTCAAAATGATATGTGCAAAAAGTTGAGGGTAGGGCTTCAATAAAAGTCTAACTTAATAGCCAGATTTCTAAATATCAGCACAGTTTGAGTCTTGGAATATTGAGGAATGGATTTCTTCAAAAATCTAGATTTTGGAACTTTAGTTAGGTTGGAACTCAGACGGAAAAACATCGGAAAGAAAGGCATAAAACAGGCTTAAATATATACGAATTTCTAAAGTTAAGGCGGAGGAAACAAAAGACTCAGTATCTGTCTAAATAAATAGCTAAATGTGTAAATACCTGCACTATTTGAGTCTTGGACTAATCAGGTTGTGATTCCTTGATAAGGTTAGATTTTTGGAGCTTTACTTATGAATATTCAGATGGGAATACATCGGAATGCAGCGAATGCGTTAGGTTAAAATATGTACGAATTTCCAAAGTTAAAAGAAGGGCTAAGAAAATACTCAATACCAGTGTAACTAAACAGCCAAATTTCAAACTATCTCTATTTAAACTTGAGTCTTGGACTATTGAGGAATTGATTTCTTCAAAAGGTTTGATCCATGCACCTTTAGTTATGTTGGAATTCAGACTGGAATAAACATTAGGTGTGCAGCAAATGAGATAGGTGAACAAATTTCAGAATTAAAGGGTCATATAGCAAAATGACAAAATATCGAAATACCTAAATCACCAAATTCAGAAATAACTGCAAGATTTGAAACTTGGACTACTTACGATTTGAGATCTTGAAATAGTTAGATGTTAGGAGCTTTAAATATGTGCACTTGAGAAGGATTTCAATGCAGCAAATACGATGAGTGGAGTATGTACGAAGTTGAGAATATAAGGGTAGAGCAGCAAAATGAACAAATACCTAAATAATTAAATGACCTAAAATTAAAAGTCCTAAATAATAGCATAATGGAACAAATTGAACCAAAAGAGGTGAACAACAAAAAAACAAGCAGTTGAATGTAAACTTTTTCCTAACTTCATTTTATTTTCCTGAAACTTTAAATACGTCAACGAATGGAGAACAAGTGCCCTTTCAGTAGCTGTCAAGAACGCTATATTTGGACAATTTTCAAACCTTATACTGAAACATATGGAGCCATTTATGCACGGAAACACGAACAGTAAAGTAAAAAGTAGTGGGACAAAAACTCTTGCCTACCTTTGCTAATATTTCCCTATCTAGAACAGCAGGATAATGAAAATTTCTTCAGTAGAGAGTGGAACTTATTCTCTGTCAGGCAGTACTAGAAAAGAGAATTGAACAAAAGTTACAAGCAGTAGGACAAGGTTTGCCTTTTTCGCCAACATTTTCCTAACATGGACATGAAACGTGCTCTTTTACACGGTACTGGGATTGCCAGATTTAGACAATTTTTAGACGTTCTTTGGTCGAACATATGGAGCTGTATTTGCGCGGGATGAGGAATGGTAATGTGAGGACGAATGCAGAAATTCACAAAAAACAGCAAGCAGTCTGAGAAAAATTCGTCCTCTTTGTCCCATATTTCCCTAAACACACCAAGGATGCATATGAAACGTATCAATTATTAGAACATGCGCCCTTTCGGATAGTGGTAGGATTGCTAGATTTGGACAATCTTCACACCTGTTAAGTTCGAATACATAGAACCATCTTTGTGCGGGAAGAGGACTGCTAAAGTGTGGAGAAAGGGGAAAAGTCACGAATCTGGCAAGCAGTCGCAGATCCCTTGTCTTCTTTTTTCGTGTATTTGCCCAATAACTAGAAATATAAAACCTATGTCATCTGATGAAGGAAGGTGTGCCCTTTCATATGTCGCTGAGACTGTTAAATTTGAAGCACTTTTAGACCTGTAATGCCCGGGTATAGCGAGCCATCTTTACTGGGGAAGATCGAGGACCGGTAAAATGTGGCAAAGGGAAATTGAACAAAAGTAGCAAGCATCAGGACCCTAATACGCAAATATTGAGCCATGTGCGCAGGAAGAGGATCAGTAGAGTGTGCACAAATGGACAATTGCACAAAAATAACAAGCAGTGAGACATGAACTCTTGCCTTCTTCGATGGGTATTTCCCTAATAATAACAAATTTGGATCTGAAACTTCGACTAATGGACAGAGGAATATGTACTATTTCAGATGCCGCCATGAATGCCACATTTGGACAAATTTCTGCACTTTTATGCTCGAATATAATGGAGCCATTCTCTGCTCAGGAAGAGGCAATGGTCCGGCCAGTGGACGCAAGGGTGGGGGGCATGCCCCTGCCACAATTTTGTTCACTAAAAATACTTTGTAGGTGTGTGAGAAAGGGAGTAATGGGTATCTCAGCACCAATACCCTAAGAAAACAATACCAAGACATAAAAACAAGGATGTCACGACCGCCACGCTTCTGAAAGTTCTTCTTCCCCAAAATCATGCTGAATAGGCCCGAAACTGTATTCAGTTTGGACCCCCCCCCAACGCCAAAGCTGGATTTGCTGCTGGGAAGACCAGTGATGTGTGAACAAAGGACAAATCGCAAACACACAGGAAGCACTAGCTCAGCCAAGAACTCTTGCCTTGTTCAGCATATTATGAATATGAAACTTACGTCAATGAATAGAGGAACATGTGCCCTTTGATTGTTATCATGTCTACCACATTTCAAGCAATCGGAAACGTTTTTGGCTAAAATATTGCAATCACACTGTGCGCTGAAGTGTCTCGGTAAAGTGAGAACAAAGAGAAGTGGGACAACTCTAGCCTTCTTTCGCAGGTATTTTCAAAGCTTCAGCTTAAATATGGACAGGAAAATTATCTCAATGGACAGAGAAATATTTACCGTCTTTGAAGATATCAAGGTCAGCCCATTTTGACCGTTTCAGAATATTTACTGTAAACTCGGCTATGGAGACATGTAGCGGCAGACGCAGACCGACTACCGTGTGTACAAAGCGAAAACGAACGAAATAGGGAGCATGTCTAAGGAAAACTCTGACCCCATGTCTGTTCTGTTGCAAAATGGCATGAAATTTTCTTTTTGGATGATAAACATATAACCTTTCCAAAGACTCCAGGATCAGCCCATCTCTTGACAATTTAATATCGGATATGGAGACAACGAGGTGTGTATTTGACGTGTGTAGCATGCAAAACCAAAAAAATATGAAACTTTTTGTTTAATGTTTCCAAATATCGAAATAAAGTTTTCTCCAGGGGATAGTGAAATTTGCATCCTTGTCGAGTCACCCCAAGCTCGCCCATTCGGACCATTTGTCAACCTACTTGAAAAGAGACCAAGTAACGTGTGTACAATGAGGGAAACAATTTCATTTATTAGCAACATTAAACAAAACACAAAACATAAAATACACTGAAATCACAAACACAAACTTACAAATGCCCGGAGAGGCACAGTTAATCCAATAACTGTCACCCGTAAGACTTCATTTCTGAAGCTCCAGGTTTTACATAAACGTGCACACACATACACAATAAAGTAACAGCACAAGATTCAAGAAATGGCAAATAAATAAATCGAACAGAAAAAATATATACAGTTGGCAAAATAATATAAATATGACATACAAATACATTAAAATAACCAAAAAAAATTAATTACAGAAACAAATCAATCAATTAAACAATAAGTACCCCCAAAACAATAAAAGAAATTTATTGTGTAAAAACCGAAAAAACAGAAAGACCACCACGAAATAACAAAATACACTTGAATACCGACAAAAGCAAAACCATTGACACATCTGGCCCACATGGCAAATCCTAGGTATTCAAATCCCCCCATTTTGTGCTTCCTTGCACCAAACAACACAGTGACCCTCCCACAACTTGCCAGTCCCAACAACCTTATTACAAGGGTACTCCACTGCAAATTCAAACAGTACTCAAGTCAAGTTTCATATAGTTTCAAATTCAAGTGGGTACTTGGTAAGTTGATCCCGTGTTGAAGGGTTATTTAAACCACTTCAGTTCTCAAACGTTCAGGTACATGTAGGTCATCTCAAGAGCATGTAATTGGCAAAATGATGAAGTTTTTGAATTAGTGCCCTAAGGTTTGTCCAGTCTGATCGTTTCAATGTACCACCTGTTCACTAAGACTATTTCACGGTCAAAAGCTCTATGAAGACCTCTAACAACAAATGTAAGCAAAAGATGGATGCTTTTAGATTCACGGAAAGACAAATTCAATGTACATATGCAACCAATCCGTGTAATCCATTTTAAATCTTCTTCATAGAGAATTATTCTGGTTGCTCAACGTTGAATTTTGTTCTAATTTGTCAAAGAATAAGGTTCCTGTTGTGAAGGTACCAGATAGGCTACTTGTATTCCAGAATAATCAACACTAGAAACTTGCAAGATGAAAGCAAGACATACTAAGACTGTTTGATTTGGTAGTGACATAACAAGATTTTCCCGAGAAATTTTGTACTCATTATCAGCTTCAAACTGCATGTTAACTAAGGTACAATTCAGGTCCACTATTTTCTTTGACCATCCTAGCATAAGCAAAACTTTGGTTTCCTTAGTAATGTATTGAGATGCATTTTATTAGCATGACAACATCTTTGGAAGCCATGGATGTCTTGAAGGTCATCAGACTGACATTATATTGGCCTATACACAAGAGCACTGTTACCAAATAAAGTGCTAGCTGACAAGATGTGATAAAGAAAGTCGTTGGTATACATAAGAACTGGATTGGGCTCAAGACACTTCCTTGAGGTACACCAGATGGTACAGAAAAACCACGCAAAGTGGCAACCTTTCAACAAAACCTTTTGTTGCCACCACAAGACAAACGGTCACTGCAACAGTTGCAAATTCAGTTCTGTTATGTTGAGGAAATCAAAATCATGCTCTTGTTACTTTTATTGAGGCTGAGCATGTCACAGCATGGAGCGTATCACTGTTCGACCAGCAGCAGAAGACTAACGCGTAGAACAGATAGGCACAGTGCTAGAGTCCAAATCTTGGCCGTATTTGTAGTACTGAGTACAGGCGTAAACAAATCACAGACAAATGTTTAATTAGGATGACATGATTTATGATTAAAGGCATCACATGAATAATAAATGACAAAAAACCAAAATTACCAACAAGCCAATAAAATCACCTCAAAAGGAGGGCACAGAGGACTTGATTAAAACTGGATATTTTTTAAATGAGTAAATTCACATGATTAAAAAGAACGAGTAAAAAAATTCTTTTTATAGCATGGCCTTCACTTTGCAGGATAATTTTCTTACGTTTGGAAATATGGAAATAAACGTTCTCCTAAGATTTTTTTCTCTTTTTTGGGCTGTCATTTTGATCACGTGTGGGGACCACTGTTTCCTTTGTTCTGGTTAATATGTCTTGTTAATGATATGAGCATAAATGGGGGTAATATTAGTTTCTTTTACTTTTACAGTCCCTGCTGACCTGCATAACTGATATTTGTCTCGTTATGTATTCAGATTTTTATCCCTGGTCCCTGCTACTGCTTATATTTACTTGTATTTGTGCTTTTGTTGTTTTTTACATAATTTTTGTTTAATTTTGCTTTGTTTGTTCTTGTGGTGGTCAAATAAATAAGAATAATTGAAGAGATGGTACCCATCACGATTAACCAAGGTAAACCTTTCGACCATTTGAAGACTATCGTCATATACACAGGCCAAACTAACCACTAAAACAGATTGACTAACAACTACAAGAGGGAGAGGATTACTAGCAAACATAATGACTGACCCAAGCTTTCTCCTTCGTTTGTGTATAGTTCGCTTAAATGTGGGAATATCAGAATGAAACATTCTTCAGTGGATATGTTCAACAAAATGACAAGAAGATCAGTTGATTTTCACCAACCCTACAGTCACAGGCAAAAGCTTAGTTTGGATTAGGCCTTATATAGAGCCAAATTTGCTGCAAAACCATCCAATTACAAGACCAACTTACAAATGGGAAACCAGGAAGCATAACTGCCCTAAGTATTCATCTTCATTAAATAAGACTTGACGCTTTACATGGTGGAGACTAAAAACAGGGCTTGTGGTAACATCATGTGGATAGATCTCCCTTGGAAGAGGTATGGTTCTGATAAGAACTGTAGAGTGTGTGCTTGACGTTTCATCCAGCATGCTCTCGTCATCCTCAAGAATGGAGCCTAATAAGCCATGCTCCAGATTTTACAGAACAATTGTACGTGTATACAAAATTATGTACAAATATTGTTTCAAAATCTGGAACATGCCTTTCATTGTTAGGCTCAGATCAGAACATGATATAAAGTGCTTACCGAGTGAGTTGTGTTGTCAGTAATGCCAGTTGCCAGTGATGTGTTGAACTCCAGAAAACTGTCTCCAAGGGACTTGGTCTTGTCTCTCCAACAATGCTACAGCTAATAAAACCACAGAGTCAAGTCAACAAAGATCAGGGACAAATAGCATACAAGTAGACATCACTGCGATGTCTTTATAGTCTTTAACTCTCATTTTCGTATTGACCTTTGTTTCAACTCTCTTCAATTGTTGGTTGATCAGCAAACACAACTCCTGAAAAGTCATAATTCTAAAGCTTCGAAGCAGCCATTTTAAACTGACACCCCTTCTACTTTCTTGGGCTCTTTCAACAGCCCCAGAAAGAAGAAAATTTAGACAGTCCAAAATCGTCTGATTCAATAGGATTTTACATACACCGAAGGGGGTTGGGCCAAACACTCTCTGATATTTCATGTTTTACCTGCCATCCAAAATTTATCAATGGTATTAAATTATGGCTCCTCATACACAGGTATGTCACCCAGGTTTACGCAAAAATTAAATTAATCCACAGAGAAGGACATCCGTCCCTGTCAACTTTTGGAAAAGTGAAGAGACCTGTAACATAATGACGTCATGCTTAGTTTCCTAAGGCAGTGAGGTGGGAAGCAATAACTGTCCAAGTAAAAAATAATAGCTTGACATCATTATGTTTTGGGTCCATACATGAAATACATATGAGTCCACAGGGGACTGAATCAGTGAATTACACGTTTGGAACAACCAATAACATTGGACCCACGTACCTTTTACCCAGCAGGCAGCAGTACGAGATCAAAGTCCGATCACCTCAACAACGAGCACAGGAACCCCATCATCAAGAAGTTAGATGTACCATGAACAGCAGCTCACTCAGCGGCTTGTGCTCTGGCTGAGATGGACACACACAACAATCATTAAAAACATGCAAAAGGAATGAATGACAATACAACATGAGTGCATTAGCTTGGATTAACTGATTCTCAGAGGGCAGTGGAGAATGAGAAAGATGGAGAAAAGTAAGTTATAAGTGCTTCCCTAAATGACCTTCTTCCAGGCATGTGGAACACCAAGGAATTATTGTCAAGATGGCTTACATCATACTTCCCAGCCAATGTTGAATCCTTGGCATGTATGATAGAAGCCTGTCTTGTGTTAAGGATATCATGAAAGAAACTCTGGACACACACGTTATTTATTCTGCATGCTGCCGCCATAGGCATGGAGAGCGTCAATCTGGCAGATTGTACAATCGTGTCACAATCAGCTTCTGAAACATTGTCCAATCGTATGGTATAAGATCCGACACAGCATGCGCAGAGTGACCAAGCAACATACATGGAAATCACTAAACCGATTTTGTAAAGATCAAGATCGAGATTCTGCATGCATGGGGCAGCAGCGTGCAAATAAAGAATGGTAACAACTGAAGCCAATGTTGGCTAGTATGCAATATTGTAACAAATTGATGCATTTCAACTTTAATGTATTTGACACAGAAGGATGGCTTCAGTGAGTAAAAGTTGGCTGATAAAACAAAATAAGAATCCAGATTTCTTACATGACCCATGATGATAAAATAAAACAAGTCCAGATTTTTTTAAACAACCCTTGTGGAATGTGTACACTCATCCTTGTATGTAATTTGGATCCAGGAATGAGGACATTTCATTTCAGTACACTCCTCATTCACTACAAGCAGCCTGTAGATGCAGCTTCTGTCTTGTTTCTGTTCACTTTGACACAAATTGTACGACCACACCAAATAATTCCCTCCATTTCTTTGTAGTTTAATTCAACCCAACCTTAAGGCCGGAGATTCTCATTAGTTGAAAACTTAAAAGACAAAACCCAAGGTCAAGATTTACAGAACAACCGGGCATCTCACCATTACCATTACCATGGACTAATATCAGAATATGATGCAGACTGTTGAGTAGTGTCACCAGTGATAAGATATCTCTGATATCTTACCAAAGGAGCGTCTCATGCCAAGAAAATAGTGTTCTCTCTTGGTCCAACTAAAGGCCAATACAGGAGATCACAGTCCGTGCAGAAAAATTCCCAAATTATAAACAGTATTAACCTTAGCCTCCAAGGGTGCATGTGAAATCATATTGAAATCAGAGGATTTGGGGGACCATTTGAGCTATGTTATGGCTCCCTATATATAACCCAGTATTTGGGCAAAATAAATTTATCCAGCAAGGATGACCCCTAAATACAATGTAGACATAATGACTTCACACTTTGTTTACACACGATACAGTCTATATAACATAACGAAAAAGCAAACATAACGAAAAATGGATAACAAGTTATGCCGCCCCAGCTCTAGCGCTCTGCACATGCATGTGCACCAAGAAGCCTGTATGTACAGGAACACATGTATTGTAAACGTACACTGTACATGTACAGTAAACTTATGGTGGCTCCACATCACGCCATGGTTGTAAAAAGCACATGGTGGGAAATTCACTAATAATCAACAGGGAACATGCAAAGTACGGCATTTCCGCTGCAGAACAATTTTAAATTCTAAGTACATCCAATTGTGCTTATGTATATTCTGATTTAAAGTTATGTTTGCCAATCTCCGAAAAGCTATGCCCTTATGTTCCATATTACGCCAATGAGGTCGTACATGGCCGTGCAAAACTGATTTTGATTGGATGCAGCAATCCAGCACATGACAGGATTTGGTTCGATCACATGCGGATCAATTTTAGATTATTTAGTCTCATACTCAATGACCCAACTTTGCTTCAAATACAGTCCAACTACCATGTGTCAGCCCATTTGGATCAATGTTAGATTATTAGTCTCATATTCAATGACCCATCTTTGCTTCAAAAAGAGTCCAGCTACCATGTGTCAGCCCATTCAGATCTATTTTAGATTATAGTTTCATACTCAATGACCCAACTTTGCTTCAAAAACAGTCCAACTACCATGTGTCAGCCCATTCGGATCAATGTTAGATTATTAGTCTCATACTCAATGACCCAACTTTGCTTCAAATACAGTCCAACTACCATGTGTCAGCCCATTTGGATCAATGTTAGATTATTAGTCTCATATTCAATGACCCATCTTTGCTTCAAAAAGAGTCCAGCTACCATGTGTCAGCCCATTCAGATCTATTTTAGATTATAGTTTCATACTCAATGACCCAACTTTGCTTCAAAAACAGTCCAACTACCATGTGTCAGCCCATTCGGATCAATGTTAGATTATTAGTCTCATACTCAATGACCCAACTTTGCTTCAAAAGGAGTCCAGCTACCATGTGTCAGCCTATTCGGATCTATTTTAGATTATTTAGTCTCATATTCAATGACCCAACTTTGCTTCAAAAACAGTCCAACTACCACGTGTCAGCCCATTCGGATCAATGATAGATTATTTAGTCTCTTACTCAATGACCCAACTTTGCTTCAAATACAGTCCAACTACCATGTGTCAGCCCATTTGGATCATTTTTAGATTATTTAGTCTCATACTCAATGACCCAACTTTGCTTCAAAAACAGTCCAACTACCACGTGTCAGCCCATTCGGATCAATGATAGATTATTTAGTCTCATACTCAATGACCCAACTTTGCTTCAAATACAGTCCAACTACCATGTGTTAGCCCATTTGGATCATTTTTAGATTATTTAGTCTCATACTCAATGACCCGACTTTGCTCCAAATACAGTCCAACTACCATGTGTCAGCCCATTCGGATCAATGATAGATTAGTTAATCTCATACTCCATGACCCGACTTTGCTTTAAATACAGTCCAACTACCATGTGTCAGCCCATTCGGATCAATGTTAGATTAGTTAATCTCATACTCCATGACCCAACTTTGCTTCAAATACAGTCCAATTACCATGTGTCAGCCCATTCAGATCAATTTTAGATTATTTAGTCTCATACTCAATCACTCAACTTTCCTTCAAAAACAGTCTAACTACTATGTGTACCATTGAGGAGAAAAAAAATATAGGACACAACACGGACACAAATTTAAAACTATCGCCTTCATCCCTGGATTTTTTCCTCCAATTGGAAATATGGATAGAGAAACATGAACCCTTTCTGGTGACACCAAGTTCAGTTTGGATCATTCTCCGATTATCAAATCACATATACACATATAATGTGCATATTACTCTCACATATTACAACGGATATATTACTCTCAAATTGGAAATATGACATGAAGATTACTTGATGACAGACTAATGAGCATGTGTAAAATGGGAAAACTTACCCATTAATAGCAAGTAAGACTGCCCAAAACTTTTGCCTTCATTCACAGATAAAAGCCATGTTCAGATTTTACAGAACTGTACATGCATAAGAATATATATAAATCTTGAACACACCTTTTTATTATCAAGCTAAAATCAGAGCATAATATAAACTGTTTCCTTACCAATTGAGGAGTGTAACGTTGCCAGTAAAATGTCTTCGATGTTTCAAAATCCAGAAAACTCTCCCAGGACTTCTTCTTGATACAAATAACGAAACAAAAGATATTGTGTTTTGATCCCAGTCCACGTGATTACTCATGCAAGCTGCAATTTTGATATGGCAGGCTCCTCAAAACATGGAACATTAGATAATGTTCATCTTTGGGGGTTTATTTCTCCAGAAGTGAGCAGCAGTGAATTAATTACCACTGTCTGATAAAATGAGGAAAGTCATGGCTGATATCTGGAAAAATGATGACCTTGCCCATCTTTCAACTTTAATTTGAGTTAATTAAGTCTCAAACATCAGCATTTTTTATGGGCGTTGAAATCACAGCCAATAAAATTTACCGAGGAGTGAAAATCCCTTTGTTTATTTTGCAGAGATTTATACATGTACATGGTGAAAGGTGATAATATTTATACATATTAAAACATATTAATTGCCAGGCCAACTTATGAATCAAATGTAATTGTAAACTAAAAAAAATCCACTTGGGTTGGTATCATCAACTTAAGGCTATTTTCCAGGAGAGTTACATTCCTTCAGCATTACCCTCCATTCAGGTTACCCTCCGTTATATTGAGGCAAGCCAGTTTGATAGGCTCCAGTTTGATATGTCTGAATACGCTCCATTTGTCCTTTTACACAGCCAGGCTGTTGTTAGTGTTAGCAATCTCTGGAAGGCTGCAGCCAAAGTTTTTCTTAAACTTGCCATAAATCTTGCCACTTCAAATGTTAATTCCATCCTCCATTTTAATCAAACATTAAAATAAAGCACCCCAGGCCAGATATTTTCTCCAAATGTTATTAGATAAAAAAGTAAGAACTTCAACACGAGGATGGATTACTCTGTTACTATGGTAGTGATCGCATTTCCCACTCAGAATAAAGATTGCTTGATGACCCTCCTAACTAACCTGTCTTGTTCAAATCTTGCTTTTTACCTTGGTATACAAGATTTGTTAGGAGTTCATTTTTTTCCTCAATGATGGCTCAGAAAATTGGTGTAGGCACTATATGTGAGCGGAGGTGGAGTCTCTATTATCATTAAGAGAAATGGTTTCTCCAGGTACAATGGCCTTTAAATCCCTTTTTGTGAATGAAGATAGAAAGAATGGAAATTTGCTTCTAACATGTCTAAAGGAAACAAGATAGTTCACTTTGTGATAAATTTTGCAGTCTACTAATAAAATAACAGCAACTTTGATGAAAAGAAATTTATACATGTATGTACACGCACCTTGAGATGTTGGCTTGTGGTACACAATGGAATCAATCTCTTTTGGAAGAGGTGTGGTTCTTTGGAGAACTGGTGAGTGTTAACCAGTGTTGTATCCGAGACCTTAATGTCCAAGACCAAGGCATTCAAGACCAAGAGCAAGACCGAGACACACTCCTTCAAGACCCAGACCAAGACTACTGAAGATCGAGACTGAGACCTGGACTTCCGAGACCAAACTTCAAAATTATATACATGTACTACCTCTGGGAAATACAATGTAGTTGTAATGAGCGGCAGACTTCTGTTATTTCAATACCATTAAGCAGGTGTATGGTTTAATTACACATCGGCCTATAACCATGAACTCCCAAGCCTATTTTCACTTAGTTTCAACCGAAATATATAGCAGCTGGAAAGTGCATTCATGAGTGGTAGCTACAGATGCACATTTTGCTGTAGTCTCGAGGGGGGAAACCCGAGATTTTGAAATACGAGACCAAAACCAACACTTGACACCGAGACCAACCCTTGCGAGACCGCGACTTGGATAGGACGCGACCAAGACCACATCCACAAAAAAAGGTCTTGAGATGGTCTCGATAACGAGACCCGGTCTCGAGACCTACGACACTGGTGTCAACTCAACGTTTCGGCCAGGATGATCTGGTTGTCCTCATGAGAGTAATCCAGAGGCGGTGGTGCATAGAACGGGATTCGGGGGTTGTATATAGCTTGCTGCGCAAAGGTGTTGGATCCTGTGGTGGTACCTTCCTTTAGAAATAAAGAAATACCTACCTTTTATGAACTGTCATTTGTCTTTTTTGTGAAGATGAATACAAGAAACACTGTGAGATTGACTGTGTGTGTCGTAGCAAACGGGGGAGGGGGTGCAGCTCCACCCCCCCCCCCAATTAATTCCAGTCAGCAATGCTTCATCGGCAAATGAATCCATAATGATACATAAATGATATAAATGTACATACATTGGCCATCGGATTTCCCCTGAAGCATAAAATTTTGTAGCATTCCATGGATTTCCATTTTACATGACATCAGGTTGGCAAACAAGTTACTTGTCAGCAAATTGACTCTGGCAACCCCCCGGGGCCCCAATAAAATGCCTTGGCTATACCACTGACTGTTTGTGTAACGGGTTGGAATCATCCACTTTTAAGTTTGAAAAGTGACAGCAAGATTCCACCATACAATTCCTAACAGTTGAAATAATGAAGTTGAATAAACCCTGTGCACAAGCCCTAAGATAAAATATTCATTCAGCCAATGAAAAAGGTTAAAAACATTGGAAATTGCCCTAAAAATACACATTACTGCGTAACTTACCAAATACACAGGGAAGATTACAATTAAAACAAATTGTAAGCACGAACTGCAGAGGGATAATAACTCTCTGTAAAACGCTTGCTACCACGAAATGTTCCGAGACATTGATTGGAAGGAACATGAAGCATGGAGGTGGAATCTACCTCCATGCATGAAGTAGTCATTAGCCGGATGAGACTCATCTTGCATGTTACACTTAACACGTTTCGCATTCTACAATGTACCCAGAATGAGGAGACGCAAATATATAGTATTCCTGGGGTCATTAAGAGAGCGAGAACAGCATTTTGGTGATGAAAAACTTACCGCCTGAGAAAGCTCCTCGTGTGGTCTGGCTTTTTTAAAATTTAGTACGCATGCGCTTAGTGAACGTGAACGTCAGTAAAGCGAACGTCCAGATACAAGTCAACCCTCTGCTCGGAAAAAAGTAGCAAGAGGGCGCTAGGCTAGCAACTCGCGCCAAAAAAATCTGAGTTCGGGTAGCTGCACGCACTTGGGCCCTTTTCCAACACTCGACTTGGGCTCCGTCACAGGCTTCGTTCCGAAAACCAATCCCCGATTGTGGGCATGAAGCGTTTAAATTAAATTGGATTACCGTAATTCCTGGCTCTCTTGCATCTTATTTGATGATTTGTGGCACTACTAAACTAATTACTGCGCTTACAGCTTCAACCGTCAGCTAGTTAAAAAACAGTTGAAGCCTGAGACGGAGCCGAATTGAGTATTGAAACGCGGCCTTGTTCTCGTATTATGTTCACGAACAGCTCGATTTGTGTTCACTACTGGTCGGCCGCTCGAACGCCGGGAATGTACAACTTGTTGTTGCATAGACCTTGGCTGCATCCATGTAGGCCTACGTCTTCTTTCAAAGTAAACTTTGGAAAGCTGGGCTGAACTCTTTTCTATTTAAAAAGGAACATTTAGCTTTGATATGGAAAATGACAGAGGTAGCAGCAAGCCAGTTTTTGCAACAAGTTAAGTCATTATATGCAAGTCCAAGTCAAGTCAAAAGTCATTAGGTTCAGTCACAAGTCATTTGGTCACAGGGCAAGTCAACTCAAATCACAAATCATTTCGTCTAAACACAAGTCAAGTCACAAGTCTCTTTCACGGTCCATAAGTACAAGTCAAGCTACACATTATTTTGTCCAGCTGTAATAAGCAAAAAGAACCAGGCGTCAACTTAGGCCTACGAAGTTAGGCCTACGAGTTATGAATTTCAGACAGCTGAACACCTTTTCTCCAATTTTTGTGACAATGCCTCTATAATTCCCCTTTCCGTTTGTGCTGTAATTACTATTCTTGCAGTTTATTACATATCTGTCGTTTAACTTAATAAATGTACTTTGCATGGTAGAAAATAAGCGTTGAGGTGAAATGATGACATATTGAGGGCGCTGTCTATCCTAGTCGCGTCAACAAACTCGCGTAGCAGCATGAATACCATGCTGCACTGATCTACTGCCCTACACGCACGTTTGGTATTACATATTCAGCGAACTTGGCGAGTTATATCCGAAATCTTTGCTCGAAACAAACCAACTGGCCTCGTTTCTGACTGGCCCTGTTTTTGACTGGCTTTGTTTTCTCATCCTGATATCTAAATTAAAAAAATAATAAAATGAAGCAACACTCCTTGATCGAATACTGAGATTACTTTGAGAGCGTGAGTAGCTAGCAATACAGGACTATACTTCAAAGAAATTACATGTATTCTGTTTGCTGTATCTGTTCATCATCATTCACTGAAAAGCTATTTTATTATTCACATCACATGCTAACTGAATCAGTTTTACGCACAAACTTAAAAAGACAGGATTAAAATAAGTTTAAACAAAAAGGGTCTTACAAAAAAAAGAAATGGGAATATCAATTACATGTACTCACTTTAAAATAGCACTGTCAATTACACTATACATGAAAAAGGACTTTTGAATTTAATTCTTTCTGATTCTCTACTCAGTATTAATCAGCCTTGAAAAGCTACATTCAAAAAGTTATTTTATTACAAAAGAATGTGTCATGACATTTATCAAGATTTTATTTCTCTGTACATCATCTGTGACTCAAGTGAGTTGAATTTATAACTGGGGCACCTGGGGAGGCACACATTTTATAAGTCCTCGTCATGCCAGTGATGTGCATATGCATGTATATAAAGAGATAAATGTTGCATGGGTCTTATCATGTTGAAAATTATCAGCAAGTTAACCAAGTGTGTTAGTCAGGGTATATTGTCCAGAGCCTGGAAATAAGACTAGAGAAGCTAAGGCCTGACATTATTCTAGCATTTAACATCAAAAAGCATGAAATCAGGTTTTGTCTAAAAACATTCATGTCAGGGTTTAACTAGGTACAGTAAAAGTCTAAAGTATTTGCCAAGCATACAAAACTACAGTTTCACCATTTCATTTGAAGAAGCCTGGATTTTTTCCCCAAACCTGACAAAACTCATTCTACAAATGAAAAGGCTGCAAAATGAATATCCACTTCCAAGCCGAAGTAAAATTCTGTTCAGTGTTTACAGATGGGCTAGACAAAGAGCAGCATTCAACAAAATCCAAAACCAATATGCTGTGGAGAGTTCAAATCATGGCAGGATTTACTTCTCACAAGAAAAGCTGTCTATAGACAGAATAGTGCCTGGAAACAAAATGGCTGTTAATTAATCTGTTCAGTAGAGCTTGTGGCTATCGCATACCAACTGTACACACACACTGATGAATACACCTGCCAATTAGATTTCAACAAAGGTGACACTCATGTCGTAACTCTCATTCAGTGAAGGAGACTGAAGGTTGCAGACTACAGCAGGATTACTTCCCAAAGAAGGTATCGGGGAGAGTCTTGGCCCCACACTATGACACATGAGATTGCAGATCACACCTGAAGCCTGGTTACCTCATCTTGGTCAAGACATCACCTTGTAAGATGGATGACAGGAGAACTTTGTCCTGAAGTGCAGCCTCCACTTCATTCTCATTTAGTTTCAATCTGATCTGGGGTTGGGGTAAAAACAGACAAGACAGATGAGAAAGAACCCACTCAAATCAAATCCAATCCAACTAAATCAAAGCTTTTCTTGGAAATGAAGAGTGCGATTCCAAAAAGAATACTTCTGTTTGGGACTTGATACAATTCCAAATTTAATCTCTGAAAAGTTAAATTTTGAAAAAAAACACAAAAAATGTTACAGCCCTAAAAGACAGTTATAGTAAAGTGAATACCTTGGACTGCCTGGGGTCTTTGGAGAACTTGAGACCGATCACACCTCTGCTTTCAACCAACTGACAGAGAGACAGGAATTCAGACTGCTCTACAGCGGGTACCTGTCTATCCTTACACACTTTGCTGTATGTCTCATGACACTGAAAGAAAAACAAGTGAAAATCTGTTCAAATGCTTTATTCATGATGAGCAAAAATGATACAACTCCCTCTATATGCTAGCATGTACCCCGCCCCTCATATACACACCCCCCCACTACATTGTGAATTTTCAACCTATTTCATTTTAAAGTTATTTGATATCACAGTAATAGTCCACGGTATGTCTGGTAGATATTACACAACAGCAAATACACTGATAAAGGCAATTTAGCTTAATCAGGTGGGACTCTAACCCACAACCACCTGCGTATGTCTTAGTGCAGATGTCTAACCACTCAACCAATGAGCTTCCCGGGTCAGCTGGCTGGTCCGAGTCAGATATTGCAATGGATGTTGCCACCCCAAACTATTCCGTAGGTACTGCAAACTATAAATAGTTTGTGGTACCCACTGCTACTTCTGACTCAGACCAGCCAGCCAACCCCTGCAAGCTTGGTGATCGAGTGGTTGAGGCATTTGCACTAGTAAACAGAAGGTCATGGGTTCAAGTCCCATCCAATTTGAAGCTTGTGAATTTTTTCACAAACTCTCGGACAAACACTGAGTATCTAGTGTTATAAACTTAGGTGTAAGGGCAACACATGTTATTGAAAATGAACATTTCCCGACACAAAAAATACATTTTTGTTCATTATATGTACACATAGGCTTGGACAATCCCCTGCCCATGAACATAATGTACATAGCCAACACTCCCCTATACAAACATTAGGCACAGGCCGTATTGCCAATGCCCACTGCTATTCAAACTGGCAGAGACTGGGAAATTTCACCAACATAAGTTGTCCACACTATTTCATTTTAGTCATGTCAGCGTGCACATTGAGATATCATAGGCCAGTCATGTCAGCTACACATTGAGATATCATAGGCCAGTCATGTCAGCGTGCACATTGAGATATCATAGGTGAGTCATGTCAGCGTGTACATTGAGATATCATAGGCGAGTCATGTCAGGGTGTACATTGAGATATCATAGGCGAGTCATGTCAGCTACACATTGAGATATCATAGGCGAGTCATGTCAGCTACACATTGAGATATCATAGGCGAGTCATGTCAGCGTGCACATTGAGATATCATAGGCCAGTCATGTCAGCTACACATTGAGATATCATAGGCCAGTCATGTCAGCGTGCACATTGAGATATCATAGGCCAGTCATGTCAGCGTGCACATTGAGATATCATAGGCCAGTCATGTCAGCGTGTACATTGGTAAAGGCCTACTTGGGGACTCATTGCAGACAGTCGGCAAAGTTGTCACATCACTGTTTGCATATGATTGCATAAATTGCATATCATCAAAAACTAATAGGTAATGCTCTCTGTATCTCTCTACGTCGATACAGAAACCAGGCTCTAGTGTCTTAAAGATGCTTACCTTTCCTAGAGTGATTTCCTTGAACTTGCCACCTCGTACCATCAAGAGCACAGTACATATCGTCAGTTTCTGCTGCAGAGGGAATGTCTGAGATTGGTTGGAACTGGTTGTAAGACTGGACCCATAAACCTCTGATATAACACTTGATACCTGCTTCAGACCAACTTTCTTCACCCCAGAATGACTGCTCACTGTTGCACTTGAAGTCTGACCAGTTTTTCTCCCTAAACCCAAAACAGATCCAAAATGAAAGAACCGGTATGTTATAAAGTAACATAAAAATAAGCAAAGTTTTTCTACAAGCAAATTCAGCATGTCTATACATGTACCAAGAAATGGATATCAACAGCAAAACAAATCTTTCTTCAATACTGGAGATTATTTTCTATGAATGCAGCGTGTAAATAGGATTCTTGGCAATATAGGTACCCGATGTTAACAAAAAACGGGTACCCGGTTCTAAAAATACCCACAAATGCACACCCCTAGTCAGGAAAGATGACATTCCAAGGCATATTTTTTAATTTTTCGGTGTTAAGGCCTTGGTAGGAAACTGATTGAAACAGCTTCTTTACTTGACTGATTTGACATCACTGCATCATTATTTAATCTCACCTGGTGATCTACAGCTAAACTGTAGTTGCCTCTTAACATCACACTCAACCATCTCAACAGCACGCCTGTAAAACAGATATTGATATTGAAGGGTAAGTCTACCCAAGTTAGGGCTGTGCCGAGATTACCAAATATTCTAATATTATCTTATAAATTTGAATATTCAAATGCAAACTTCATGAAAAGTGACATTTTTCTCGTTTTAAATGAGAAAATTGCACAATGGTGGCCTGTTTCAAGCAGATTCTAGTGAAAAGCGACAGAAATCTTATAATTCAAAAGTTGAATTATTCATTACAAAAATTTTAAGGAATGGAGATTTTCAACAGGACAGGAAGTATTGTTCATATCTAAATCTTGCTAAATCGTGGCTGGAGATACATGTATTCTTAGATGTGAGAAGCCATTACAGTGATTATAATGTCAGGGGTTTAGATAATTGTCTTCAAGCCACGAGTACAATATCCACTTCCTTGGTCAGAGTAGAGTACAGTCATCTTTTGCCCTCAGTATTGTATTGTATTGTACTCTTCTTCTTCATGAGAGGGAGAGTACTGTACTGCTGCGGACGCCATGTTGACCAGCTGCTGTGCGCACACACCCGGTGGTACATGTAGTCATTCAGAAAATCAAGGTGCACTTCATTACTCGGCAGTCAAATGTACTTACACTCATAATCTAAACCTCAATCTTTCTAAGGTGTTTCAGACTAATAGTTTGCAAAACCGATACCTGGTTTTTTGCAGATGTACTGGAAAGCCTTTAAAATGCCACTTGAAAAAATGCCCATTTTAGCAGATCAAAACTTGCAGAAAACTTAATGTTTTTTTCCGCAGAACTTTCGATGAGGAGTTCAGGCAACTCAAACCCTATCCATCAAAGCAAAAAAAGTGAAAATAGTGTGGTTCCCATGTGCTAGAAATCAATTTTACTGCATCCTATCTTTGGGAAGTCTAGTGACCAACACCTTTCATTTCAGGTCTTTCCCTTCAATTCAGGATTTTCTAAATAATTCATCACGGTTATGCACGGGGCACCTTTGCATCTGCTACGAATGTTACTCTGTTGAGCAGGGTGTATGCTGCATATTTTGACCAAATTTCTGAGTCAGGAAGCACATTATGCTAATACACATGTTATCTAAACCCCTGTAATGTACAATTGTGAGCATTATTGCAACTGATTTTGTATATGATTTGTTCATCAACAATCTGCCGAACTGTACAACCGAATATTTGGATATTCAATTGAATTGAAGGTCAAATATTCAGATAGTGAATTCTTCGAATTGACTCAGCCCTAATCCAAGTAATGACTACCGGTCTGTTTCTGAGTTTAGTCTTCCAACTAATCATCTGGTACTTCAATCCACTCAGTCATTACAAAAACATTCTAACAGCATTTAGACACTAACAACTGACAATCACCAATCTACAATTAAGAGCCCTTGACCAATCAACAGGCAGACACAGTTTGAAATCAGAGTCTAGGGTTCAAATCCAGCAGCAGGCTTTGTTCTGTGAAGTATATTACCCCATCCACTCTATCATATACTCCATCATACATATTTTCAATGACATTAAATGGTTTACCCTTCACATAGGTAATGTGGGAGCTCTCTAAGCTCAGTAGTTTTTGAGAAAATATCAAATACTTCTATAAGTATTTTCTTAACTTACTTTTTAACACGGAGTTGAATCCAAAATTTGTATCTTTTGGGGATAGTACCCTTTGGTACCTAAAAGCTTTTTTAGGGTTGGCTAGCAAGTAAAAGTACAATATAATGTCCTATTCAATGGCCTCTCCTGAAACATAGCAAGCATTCAGCAAATCATGACAGACTTACCTGCAAACATCAAGAGCTTTCCTGATGTCCCCAGCCACTGCAGCTACCTTCCGTGCACACAGTTGCAATGCGACTGGTTCTACAACATTCTCATCACAATTCTGCAAAACATTCAAAAGAAATGATTATCTTGATGGCAACAAGGTACATGGTTTTATCAGGGCAGGCTGCCCTGCCAAAACTGTATAATAATAATTGATTGACTTATATAGCGCAAATTCTGTAATGCACATATATGCCCTTTCCATGAAAACATTAACACTAAATCATAATTGAAACAAATTAATAAAGGGAAAATTAGAAAGTAAATATAATATACAACATTCGACGACAAGACTCAAAATCAAAAGAATCAGCAAACAACCCCCTCACAAAAGAATTCTGACAAGCAGACAATGTGCACACCCTTTTAACACCCCAGGGGTTGAAATTAACTGTGGTCTGGTAGCCCGAGGCCGGTAGAATAGTCATTTATTGGCAAAGATGAAGCCCAGCTTACCCAACGAGAAATAACATTGACAGGGGCAAGGAAGAGGCATGTTCCAACGAGATTTGCCCAGGACTGTAGCTGCGCAACATAAGAACGTTCCCAACTGTAGTTTTGCCACGTGTGCACAACACACGGTGGGTTAACGTAGAGCGTTTTTGAAACGAGTGCACTCGACTCAGACTTCAGTTTTGCTGGTTCCAGTCAGAGCTTTAAAATGTGGTTTTGAATGCTGTTTCAAAATGGCTGGAACCAGTGAATCTAAAAGTCTAAGCCGACTCCTTTCGTTTCAAAAATGCTCTATGATTTTTGTTTTACTGGTCCCAGCCATTTTGAAAGCAGTGTTCGAACCGCTTGTTCCAGACTTGACTGGGACCAGTGAAACAAAAGTCTAAGCCTTACCAACTCGTTTACATGTATGTAGGCCCCAAACAAGGATTGCTCAATGCGGCTGTGTGTGCAGTTCTGGTAGGACCACCAAACTCTCAGCAGGACCAGTGGAAATTTTGAAGTACTGGTCCTACTGACTACCAGGAAAAAAAGGTTAATTTGCACCCTGATCACCCTGAGATCCCTTCACACTGACACCCTTAGGAATTAATAGAAGGCATGCTCGAACAAACACGTTTTCAATAATCTCTTAAAAAATGGCCAAGCTGTTTTCCATTCTAATATGTACAAGCATGGCATTCCAAAGTTTTAGAGTAACAGTAACAAAAAGCCTGGTCCCCGAGTGTAACCTCAGTGTGGTAAGAGGGGTATTCCAACAGTGTATCATCAGGACAACTACATGTACATGTACCAAGAATGCAATGAGATGAAGTCTTCTTTACGATAAGTCTGCTACTTAGATTGGAGCCAAACCATAGAAGCATGTATACCAGTAGGCCGGCATTAATATTTTAAAATCAATTCTAAATTTCACTGGAAGCCAGTGCAGCTTAACCAGCAATGGTGAAACATGACAAAACCTACTCAACTTGTAAACAAGTCTAGCACAGGCATTCTGAGCCAATTGAAGTCGATTTACCTGACAATCAGGTAGACCATATAAAAGACTATTACAGTGGTCCGACTGGCTAGAAATGAAAGCATGGATCAATGTTTCAGTGCACCTAGTGGACAGATATGCCTAATGGCTAAAAACTTCACAGCCCTACTAAGTTTTCTTAGTGGATTTTCCCCAATTCCCCACTGTCTTTACAATTTATCGAAGAAAAAAGTGTACTGCAATCAGTGGAGTGAACATGAAACATCAGAAAAAAGTGGCCAGGAAATGCCTCAGATTGCACAACAGAGCATCTAGAATCCAAAAATTTCCAAGACTCTTCAGTGAGCCGTGAGGGCTTTAAGCTCTGCACCCTGCCACCCTGCTAGAATTTCATATTGGGGACACTGTCTTGATTTCTATTACACCTGCCACAATACAGGAAACCAATTGGCCACTTATCCCCTCCCCTCCCTCCCCCCAATTCATCAAGTAACAGATGCAAGGCTGTACTTTCTTAAATCCTCAACAATCCTCCATGTGAATTTCAATGAACTCAAGAGGGTTAGGGAGAAGACTCTTCAGGATGATAATCAATATGTATTCAGCCCCTCAATATTTCATTACCAAATTTCAGTGAATACTGTTTGACTTTGCTCAGTGCCAAGTCTAAAATAAACCATTTATGGTTGGTATGAGATTTAGTATATGTCAATAGGTGAACTCAGTGCTTACATAGAGCCAATGATTTTCTGCGATCGCGCGAAAACGGACGGAATTCACAGAATCAACACTTTGAAATGGAATCCACAGCTTGAAATGGAACTTGCACACTTTCCCTATAAGAATGGCTTAAAAAGTAAAGAAAACTTTCTGCAAATTCCAAAAAAATAAATGCCTACCAAACCCTTTTCAAATGCTTGCTTTTAATGAACGAATTATGCTGGAAACATGCTAAATTCCACCACTCCACCGCATGATTGGGTCGTCCGCGCCGATGCCGATACTTGTAAGCGCTATGGCGTGCGCGGGCCCCATCGTGCAGCAGCAGCTGCCACACAGCGGCACAGTACGGTACATTGTGTATACAAACATTGGCCATTCACACGTGCACTGTACTAGCAATGAAATCAAGGCGCAAGCAAGTTGTTATTCACACATATGACTATTGCACATGTGGGAAATTTAGTCTGTGAATCCGTAGGGACCCCTTGAGACAAGGCTAGTACCACATGGTGAAACGATGAAACCGCTGCAGCGAAACGAAAGACTAATTACATATTTCTTGAATTGAACGAAACCTTGTAAGCTTGGTGTACTGTAGCTGAATGGACCCTTGGAAGTTTTCAATAAAGAGTGAAGTTTTCAGTCACAAACATACATTTCAAGGCTCAGATTTAATGTTATCTTTCTGAATTTTGTCGCACAACTGCCAAATAAAATGGTGGGTCGATGTTCAACATTAACATATTGTGATCAACGACTGTTACATGCAAGACCTACTCTGTGACTTCACTGTACATGTACATGTATGTAATCTGATTTCATACACAAGGAGTGGCACATGAATTGTCCGTTCATTAATCGTAGCAAGTTTTTGGTGATTGTGTGCCGGTGGGAAATCAAGGGATAGGGTGTGCTGTATTGTCTGGATTTTTTTTTTAATTTTCACTACAGAAATTATGAAACGTTGGAAAGATTGAAGAAGTTTTCCAAATAGTATTGTTGCTATCTTTGTTTCTTTTCTCTCGGGGGAGGGGGGCGATGTGGTTGGGCAAATGGTTTCCGTGCATAGTTTAAAACTTACTCTTCTATTTCATGCTTACGAAGGTATGAAACGGAATTTGAATCCTGAAATACAGGATTTGGCGAAATGGAAAATACCCATTTTTGAAACGGAAAATCATTGGCTCTAAACTTACATTCTGTACCCTGTCCAGCAATATGGCAGCAATCTCATCCTTGGAATATGGTGAGAAATGTAGTAACTCAGGCTTACACTTCGGTCGAGCTTGAAGACGTGGTAGAATCCTGTCAGTCAAGTCCAATGCATTGGCAACACCTGTGGACCAAAGGCAAGAAAGAAACATTAGAATAAAGAGGAATGACATAATTTGGGCAGTTTACAGTTTGCGTTTCTGGTTAATCCACATAAAGACATAATCCTGACAGTTACATTGTAGGTTCATATCATCGGTTTGACCACAACGGGACATACAGGATAGCTTTTGTGCACCATGAAGTGACATACCGTCTATGGACTAGTACACACGATACGCCAGTTTGTGGTGCAGCAACAATCCACGAAATGTCACTTTGTGGTAAAACCCACGAAATACACATTGTGTATATTGGTGTGCATGCAAATATGCTATTAAATCACGTTTGATGTCACTGTCCAACTGCATTATTCACATTGGTTCTACATTTCTGTAAACTGGGCCCAATTTCATGGTGCTGCTTACCGCAGAATTCTGGGCTTACGATCTCCATTCTTCGCTAACTGTGCTAGCAGAAAAATTCTGAACTTACCTGTTAAGCACAGAATCCTTAGTTACCAAAAAAATTCCTCACTAACCCATGAAATACGTTCACTATAAGTACAGAATTTCCTGCTATGGTAAGTGCCAAGTTTCCACTTGCAGTAAGCAGCGCCATGAAATTGGGCCCTGATCGAGATTATCATAATAATCATGTTTGATACACAAGTTCCAACAGCTTTACAATTTGTCAGTTTCACCACAAAATGACGTACAGGATAGTTTTGTTGCATCACAAAGTGACGCACTATCCACAGACTTTGTACACACAATACGCCACTCCGTGGTATGGCAACTATCTATGATATATCACTTTGTGGTGTAACTGACAAATTATATTAACTAATGTAATCCACACATGTATCTACTTTTTCCAAAGCACCTTAGGAAGACATTTATTACAACTGGAACTCTGCTTCAGTATTACCTAAGACAGCATCAGTTATTACTATGGACATACCAATGAGAAGAAGTCTTGATTTGGGAAGTGATGGCCATTCAAACATTGTGTATAATACTTCTTGACCTTTACTGTCTAGATGGTCAATCTCATCCAACACAAGCACTCTGCAACACAACACAAACATGATTAGAAATACAGTTACTCCATGCTCCAAGCAAACATTTTTTAAATGAAATCCTTGAAAGTACACCTTTGTGTTCAATTTAATTATACTTTCACATTGTGTTTTTTTACCTTGTTAAAGGATATTCAAGAGGGGTGATTTTTATGCTAATGTAAAGTTGTTTACTCATGAGTCTAACTGTGATATCATCCTAGGAAAACACCTCAATCTCAGAGTTATCCGAGTCAAATTCTTCAATCATTTACACCCCATTGCATTCTGCAGACACAATTGAGCCTTCACCAGCATTAAGGTGGCACTCAAGGTATGATTATTTCCATGAGTCAGTCTGGAGTTTTCATTGTACTAGCATGATTTAGTTTAGATAGTGAGATCTAGCTTACATCATTTGTCCTGCTGATGTGAATGTCTTCTGTAGTCGTCGTGAGGCTTCCTTGGCACTGATCTTGCCTCGATGGTTGCCAAGAACTTCCTCCAAAATTTTACCATAGATTCCTTGACTATGTCTTACAGACATGCAGTTCACAAAGATCACTTGAGCTTTGCTCATCAATTTCTGGATTTGAGAAAAAAAAAACAATAAAGGCACTGATTATTAAAAAAATCAAACCAAACTTTGTAGGTCAAGAGACCAGCCAAACCCAATTGAATCCACTAAGAAACACTCATTGACAACATCATAACTGCAAACACTGATGATGCTTTGATGCTCCTACAGATGCTTGGTCAATGACCAGTGTCAAACATTTTGAAAAAGATACCGAGGATAACATGAATTTAAGGAATACATCAGTTTCTTCTAGACCAACCATACATGTGCAAAACTTCAAGTTTAACAGACACACTGCTTTTGGCATTCCAAGTTACATGTACTTACATGTAGGTAAAGTGAAATCTTAACAGCGTTTTAGCTAGCAAGCTGTGCAGCCGTGTTTTGCAAAGCCAGTTTGTGAAATCATGGCCCATTTTTTCAAACACAGCCTGGCGGTGCAAATCAAGCCATGCACTACTTAATTCGATGCTTATGCAATTTAGATCCAAACAAATGTGAAAATAAAATCTGAGCTAAAGTTTAGTCTTTTCCCATGCTTTTTCCTGGCCCCATCAACCAAGTCCAAAATAGAAAATACGCTGCAGTAAAGCTGGGACTACGGTTCACACGTTTGGTTCAAATGCATCAATGCTGGTAGGTGGGTTCCCTCACTTACAAATAATTAACTACAACACCATATCTATCAACTTGCAACAAAATGAATACAGGGAGCCATACTTGTTCACCAGCTATCGATCGTACATGTAATCAATCTCATTCCCATGGCAATCATTGGCTGCCATATTGCGCCCACTCTCACATGAAGTAGTCCATGGGGACAAGGTTCAAATCGTTTCGGGGCTTGCGCGGCGTGCTCACTATATCATCCAGAATGAAACGAAAAATAACGGATTTCTTCATGAAGGCAAGGGCTGGCCTAAACATAATCTTTGTTATTGTCAATAATCAGCATACATGTAAAACTTCTTAGGTTCTTCTACCTTAACGATGGAAGATATTGACTACTATTGGTGGCCCAGTCATATCCCACACAGACAGTCCAATCACTGGCTCTTGCCAGTGACATGTGATCCAGCATACAGGTGCTTGGTTTCTGGATTGGCCTGTTTGTTATCAGTGGTCTAATTGCAGAGTGCGCCCTCATTTAAAAGACCCAGTCATATCATCTTGAATAGATAGTCTGCAGAGCAAGCAGATGTGTTATGCATCACTAGCCTGCTGTGCACCGTGTAAATAAAACAAACTTAAGAAACAGCAAGTTTTAGTTTAGTAAATATTAACCCTAACCAACCCTCAGGCCCTCTTACAAGGAACCATCCTGAATCCTCAGAAATCCTCCAACATGTAAAAATTGATTTCAGCCAAAATCCTCCAAAATTTCTTGAAAAAATGTTATTTGGGGGTGTGCCTAACTGCCCGAATTCTTCAAAATCCTCCAGCAATTCCTGTCATTATGTTGAGGCAGTGTGGACTAAGCACAAACAACATAAGGTCTAATCCATGACTTTCACGTATGGCATCCTTCGAAATCAGCCATGCACTTTTGCCATACACCCAAATCCTCCAAATTCCTTCACTTTGCAGAAAAGGATTTTGGAGGATTTGGGAGGGTTAGGGTTATAAGAACAAAAGGATGGTTCTTAAGAAATGCCCATTTTAAGTCCATCAAAAGAAGCAAAACCCATATTAGTATGCATGACTCACAGAAAAATCGGAAACCTTGCTGAACTCAAACTTCAGATAACTAGTTTTATTTATTCCCCTAAGGTTCGACTTTAAAAGATTTCATTTTTCGTGTACATAAAAAATTCCATTCTTCCCATGGAAAATGGAAATGAAGAGTAACTTCAACTATAACAGCTTTGAATTGTAAAATCCAAGTTTGATTACTGCACGATGTCAAAAAGGTTTTAATCAGCGCCGAAGGTCGGCATGCCAAGCTGACCAACCCTCAGCGCCGCCGACCTACTTAGTGTTCCTGCATAAAAAAGGGTACAGATTTGCATAATGCTTTCATGGATGACTGCATTCCGGATACTTGTGGGCAGCCACAGTGTGCCGACAGAATCACAGACACTCATCCAATGTCGGCTATTTTCACTATTAAAGGCTTTCGCTTTCTGTTGGGCAAAAAAGCACCTTTGAATTTGTCCAACAGGTGAAACAAAATCTTGGAGTTGTCACAATAGTCCACTAACAACAACGCTTTTTGGAGAAACAGAAGGCTCACTCTCCAAACATTTTTCTGTTACTGTGTATGAACGGATGCCCACCGCCTGGCATCTGTGTATCACCTTTAAACAGCCCTATCAAACCAGTCATCAACTGCCCTCCTCCACGCTCAACTGTCAACAAACCGATCGCCGAGATGCAAACAAGAAACCAGAAACCAATCGATATATAAGCTCTACATATTCTTAGTTATCATTGGTTATAAAAGTTGAAAGCCCGCTACCCCTACCATCAGCTACTTAAGACAGTGTCAGTCATTGGCCGGTCACGGTGACATCAATTATTACATTCCCTTACTGTATAGTTGGCGCTTTTGATTGCGAGTAGACAAACCCAGTTAAACTACCATAGGGCCTGAATATATAGTCAGAGAATGTATTTGAAATAGAGTGTCATCATTAATGTCATCAAAAATTGTCCAGATGAAAAATTTAACATTCTATATGAGCTGAAGGCTGAATATCTGGAGATAGGAAAACAACAGTACTCCAACCGTGAAATTTGATCTCACAGGACTCGCTCTGTGGCTGAAATTCACAATGGACATCGGTGCGGCGTGGCACGCCTTGTGTGAGAGAGGAATTTCCCTATTCATGCTGCATGTTAACATAACAATAACGGGCACACAATAGGGATATTTAACGAGCTGGAGACTGATCTGGGTGCCAAGCTGCGCCTCCTGCAGAGGGTGGACAGGTGACTCGGAAAAATGTGCCGCGAGGTGCAGCGGTGGCTCGCAGCGTGCTGATAAAAATCTTTCTGACATTGTGCCTTAAGATGTCACTGTAAGGAATGCAAGAGCCCAGTGTTCTTGATTTTAATATGCTACCATTACCTTTTCATTATTTAAGACCTGGGACAGGCATGCCGTCTTGCCAGTTCCTGGCGCTCCTGAAATGTACAAACTACCAGCTTGAGCCTTGGTCACATGACTCCTTAAGAATAATGTCATCATTCCAAGTTCCTTGTCTCTACACAGCAGACGATCAGGTAGAGCTGTATGGAGGGACTGCTTGATCTTCTTATAACATTCTCCTACAAAAAGAGTAGAAAACAGATGGAACTTTGAGAATGTTACAATTTGTTCATCTACAGCTACTGCAAATGAACACCTGTCAAAGAGAATGAGTCAGGAATAAAATGTTCGTTTTAGGTACATGTACATCAGGTCCACATACTCCTCGGCTACCAACAGTTTTTGATAAGGGAGTAAATATCAAAACTTACAGATCAAAACCTGCCCACAATTTTGCTCGTAAATATTACTTTATGTTTTGTGAAACCTCCCTCTAACCACATCTGGGTACATGTACATGTATGTGCCTACACATGGAACATGAAACTGTCTTACATGGACAGTGGTACTTATGGAGCGAATAGTGCCCACAGCCAGCAGTGCATGTACATGTATTAATCAATGAACAGTTTCAACAAACCAACAGGGCTTTCATTCAACAAGACACGTATCAAGAGTGAGTGGTACAATGACATTCACAGTGCTGAATTGAAGTCCATGCAACCCAAAGTTCATGACAAGTAAACTTGCTCATCCAAAGGGACCCAACTGTAATGTTTCAGTTGGGCTGCCTAACTACATGTACATGAACAGTATGATCTGTTCCTGTTGAAGTGCACCCTCACTAGCTAAGAAGAGACCGGACAGTGGGAAGTTTTCCAAACTGATATGTATACACGCCTGGCATACAAGCAGAGATCATACATTCGACAGTCACACTCTCATTGTATCCTGCGCCAAACGCTTACTAACTTGAGTGTGTAAGCAACAGATTCCCACCAAAGGATTGTCTTTGTTATGAAAAAGCACACCCTCTGTTGTTCCTGCTCAGAGCGGAAAGTGCAACAGCGTTTGCCATAACATAGCCTCCACCGTGTCATACGCATCGGTAACACGTGTAAGCAGAATCTAGTTTTTGATGTCATCAATGAAATGCAAACCGACATAGTTTGATGCTTTCTGCTTAGTATCTGCAGCAAAACAAGGGAGAACAAAGTTAGGAATTTTTTCACCACATGCTGCCGGGTGCTTTTAAAAATGGCACTGCACACGTAAGGACAATTTTCAAGATTTTCAGTTTTCAAAATTTTTCAAAAATTCATCATTTCATGGACGTTTACACGAATGACTGTTTGGTGGCTTTTCTAAGCTAACAGGTAACCTTCACTGACGCCTGAATATTTCAGCCAAGCCTGCCCCCCTGTAAAGAGAGCCAAGAATTGTGAGGTGTTGCGCAATTTCCTTTGTCCCCAGTGAATGCGAGTGGCGTCTTTTCAAACGTGGCTGAATTAGCATGCAGCGGTGCTGTGTCACTCATCAATGGAGCCCGAGAGCACTTTTGTCCGTGGTGCTAATCCGCGAGCAAGCTATGCCAAAAACAGTGGTACACTGTTTAAGAACAGATTATTACCTTCGAAAAATGCAAGCCGAAAAAATGATGGCAATTCTCAGCAGCAGGTCTTTTGTTCCGAGTACGGTCTTGTGTTACACAAACCAGCTCTTTTGTCCCATTTCGGGCACCCCGGCTCTGCTTATAAACCCATGGTGCTCGAAACGGGGTTCCCTGGCGACAAGTGGTTAATAGAAATTTGGCAACTCTATAGAGTCCAACTGTAGTCCTACATTTAGACCCATCGGTATAATTGAGGCATCATGTACTCACCCTCATTTTTTTCAAGCTTCAATGGAGTAATCGTCTTGTTCAGAGATCCCCTTACTGTTGGTGATGTAAATTTCTCCCCTGTGCTATCCTTCCTGCTTCTCTGAGGTGATGCATTGCACTCTAACTTCACACATGCACCTTTTGCTGGGCTTGTCTTCACATGATGCACATGACAGTTTACTGATTTCAAATCTGTGGAATGATTTTGTCTAGGACTGACAAAAATATCTGCATCATCAGCAAGAACAGAACTGTCCTCAATTACGTCAGTGACAGGAATATTTTCTTTCTTCATCTTTCTAGGGCTGCAGCATGGTGTCACACGTCGTTCATCATTTGTTGAGACTTCTGTGCATGCAACATGAAAAAAAATCAACTGATTACCATTTGAAAATAGAAGTTAAGTCCTACCTCAATGCAATGCTAGAACAAACCTCACAGAATCTGAGTTACTCAATTTAAAAAAAACCACCATAACATGTGGTTATAACAAGTCAAAAAAAAATGTCAATATGGTTCTTGTGGCAGTGCACAATTACATTGTATCTTATGACAAGCAGAAAGAATGAAGTTAAAACTCCTGCCTCGATTCCAAAACTTTTTGTTCATTATCCATTTGACCTGCATGTGTATGGACCAGTTCAAATGAAAATGCAATTGAACAAAAGATGCATAGCAAATTACTACAGAACATGCATGACTGATCATACGCTTAAAAGCTACAAGAAATTTTGAACTCATTGTTCTGATGGCAGCACATTTTTATGCTGACTTATTTTACGATTGTCAGACAGCTTTCTGCCCTGTGCTGGGGTGTGTAAGCCTATGGGATTTGTAAGATCAAACAAATGGGACTGTCGAATTATCTTGAAACATCTTGCTGTAAAGTACATGTACATGTAAGTACATACGGTAATAGTGTCAGACAATCTGTGAAATCCTACCGCAAGAAATTCTGTCATTTTCGAGAATTTTTTTCTCAGAAAATTTCAACTATTGCAACCGTTAACAGAGCTTTGCAAAATGCCAACACACATCGATTCACCTAAAGTCATTATTAGCTAATAAAATAGATAAAGAACCATAACTAACGACCTGAAAGAGAATTTGGCCTGATCTGAAGTTAAACTTTATTTATGAAACTTTGGAAGTTTACCTTATATAAATTACAATTTATATCATCTCGGTTTCACCCCTCAAGATAATGGTATGGTCCAAATCAATTATGACCTCTCCAGAGGAGCTCCGGGACCAGTTTTTCTCAGTCTAAACTCCAATATTGAGACATTTAGCTTTTTAATTTTCAAATCACAGTAACTCACATGACCAAAACGCAAGGATGCATGTGGTTACCACATTTGTTGATTTATAAAGTATTAACGATGGGCGCTGATGATGTGCACGTGAACGGTTTTTGAAAAGCGAACTACATGTACGTTTTGTTTTGCACGTGTACATTACATGTACATGTACAGTAAGTGTGGTCGAGAAGTCACTGTGGTACTGTAGCAGTCAACTCACTGAAGGATCAATCGTTGTTTGACAATTCTCAGCGTTGCATTTTTGAAGATGAAACACAAAGTTGAAGGTAAATTCACCAACCACAATTAACATAAAAAGCAAAGGGAAAGAATGTCTTCCTTAAGGGCCAGATCGAACTGTCCTGGCAGGCAGGAATGTCCTGAGATCCATGGTATTTTACAAGACAAATATAAACGAACTGAGCACTGAGTGATAAAAATGAACAGCATTTTTCTCGATTTTTCTCGGAGCAGTGTACTCAAAAGCTGAAATAGTCCCTCAAATGACACATGTACATAAAGTTATTAAGTCACAAATCCCCAAATTGGTCAATTTTGGTAAACCACAGTACATGCAAATCCTGCACAGTACTTAAACGTATGCTTTCATTTCGGAATTCGCACCAGGAGCGCCGGCCAACTTCAGAAAATAAAAACCTTGTGGTTTTTAAGTTGGTGGCAGATCCTGTTCGAATTGGAAGTCGACCGGTTAGTCAGCGAAACTCGGCCACGTGCTAATTCCAAGGGAATCGCCCTGCCAAAGATTGCCAGCCGATACGCAGAAGATCGGGCGTATTCATGAGGTTGGTATTTGCATTAAGCTTGCATATTGCATTCCATCCACGGAGCCGCTGGGTTGCTTACGGCTCTTTTGTTTGGCAGGGATTAGCATGCTCTCCACGATTCCGCGCAATGTCCGCAAAGTGGAACGCTTAGTCAATTTGGCTATGACACCTTAAACAGACATTTGATGCAAAAATTTATAGGACTGTTAAGTAAGAGCAAAGTATTGTACTTTTTGGTCGATTTTTGGGCTTTTATGATTTTTGACAAACCGTTCAAAAATGTCAAAAGTCTGCAACAAAAATCTAGCTGGAAGAAAATTTCCTTTCTAGATGTTTTCTGAAAACAAAATTTTGTACAAGAAGCTTATATTTCACTTTTCTCACTGAACTTGTTTGAAAATGTAGAACACAAAAGAAGTAGTTTTAGAAGCAGAAGGAAAGAAGGTTTATTTCAAGCAATTTTTTCCATTTAGATAAACTGTAAAGACAGTGGAGAATAGGGAAAATCTAATCGCAAAAACACCAGGGCAGTGATATTTTTGGCGGGGTGGCAAAACTTTAGTGAGACTAAATTTTGGCAGGGCGGCCCATCCTGCTACAACCCCCATGGAGAACACTGATACCAGCTGCAATAGAGGGAAAGAATACGTTGAAATAAAAAGGCACTTTCCGGTTTTTGATAAAAAGCTGGGCAATCACCAGGTCTTCGTTGACTGGCTTAAAATTTTCTGAGCACAGCTTACCTTGCAATAAGGTTCTTTTTCTAGGAGAAGACGGTAGCATCTGACCAGACTGACTTGCTGAATCACACGGTGATGATTTTCTTCTAACATATCCTAAGTGATGTGAAGATGATTTCTCAGGAGTCTTTGTGCCTTGTACTTGGGTTTGGTTTTTGTCATCTTTTTGGGTTCTACACACTGTAGTCAACTTCCTTACTTCAGTTGCTTGACTTCTTTCCACAGATGCCCTTTGCGGAGTCTTGCCACTATTCCGTGTCTTGCGGCACTTGAAAGGTAGTGGGGTTTGTACTTGTCTTGTTTTTACAGGCATTGCAACTGCTGTGGACGGTAGAACAAGTCAAATTAAAAACAAAAAAAAATTCATCAAAATATTTCCTTGTTCAAATGCAACACAAGTTCAGACCCAGGTATAATAAAGTCAAACTTCCAAGACATTTGATGAAAACCGGAATCTTTCACCTGACATCCTGGCTCCTTTGCCCATTTTTGGAAGCAAGGGATGGCATCTTATTTTTATTGAGCAACCTAAGCTGGACCATCAGGACATGCGATATGTGCTGCACTGTGTAGCTGTGACAGATTGCAAATCTTAGAAAAAAAAAACCCGCCTCAAAAAATGGTCGAACCAAAATGCAGATAGGCAGAGCAAGCTCAGCCACTGGCCGGTCCAACAAAAGTGCAATGTGATAAACATGAACAGCATCAACAGCATGCTCGTCATCAGGTGGGAATGAGACATTGGTGAATAAAAATGTCAGGTTTTCAAAAGTATTGGGAATCATGGTCTGAAATCTGTTTCACCATTTTCAAGTGCTACACGTACATGTACAGTGCAGGTCAGAATTTTACCCAACACGCTAACATAATCAGTGAACCTGACACGCTGTTCAATGCACGCTTTGCGGTTTTAAGCACCCTGCACCTCATTAACTTGGCAGGGCTTGTGACCGCAGACCACAAAGGCGATTGATAACGTGAAGTGAACCACTGCACACGCAGAGCCATCACTCCAGTTTCGTGGATGCGTGTACACTATACATACATACAGCACATGTATATGTGTACACTGTACGGCAGTGCACTAGACTGAATAAGTGAAGTCACATACTGTACATTGAACATGTAGCACCTGGCTGGCCGCGCAGTGAAACTGGCCAGTAGTCCACCGTGTGTTTGGCTAACTAGAAAACTTTTCCCCAAATGTAAACTTTGAATTTTAAACTCACGGGATCGACTGGAGTGACGACAACACTTTTCTTGCTGGTTCTAATTGCAGATCGGTTCCATTCAATTGCAATTCCTGATTGAAGCAGGGTTCGAAATTTGTTTCTTAAGAGGCCTAGGCCATTTTTGCCTTGGAGAAGTCAAAATTTCCATGGGCACCAAGGCCATTTAAAAGGGCACGGAGGCCATTGTCAAAAATTGATAAGGGCCCAAAGGCAAATTTGTCAAAACACAATCTGTTCAACATGCATTCTTTTGCTTTATTGTGGAAAAAAGTTGACACATGAGCAAATGTCCATTAAGCAGTCAAAACCCAACACCAGGAATTGTTACACTCTATGAACAGGGCATGAGTTGCACATAAATGTAAATGATCGTCAAATTAATTTAATTTTTTTTCCTTGAAAATGTGTGCACATGTCGTTTGTTGAATTACAGACTTTCAAGTTACCAGCTAAATAATCTACACTGTATCCAAGAACCCTGCCATCCCCTTAAGAAATTCCGCCCACGATAAGTGGGTGCGCTGAAATGTTCAATACGCCAAAACCAAATTGCGTATATACCGATGTGTGGCTAAGGATGGATCGGCAGGAGAGTCTGTGCCACACTAGTGGGGGTAAGTATTGGCGTGCATGTTATTGCGCCCTGAACAGTGCTGATTTTACACTGTTTTCAATGGGGCTTGAATTGGTGGACTGTACCCGTCAGTAGTTGTGGGGCCAAGGATACGGAGGGAGTCCAACAGACTAACTAGGATAGGCCTTCACAGCCCTCACGCTATAGGCTTGACGTTGATACTACTACTAGTATGATGTACACTCGACGATCATGAGAGACGACCGCGTCAACACTGCAACTTGTGCACGAGTGCAACACGTACCTGCCAACAAGTCAGCAGGCGGCATGGGCATGATCGTGGTCAAAAGTTGAAGAATTTACCTTACCTTTGGTCGTGATCCTGGTGATAATCTTGACACATCCAGCTCTAAGATGTCTATGAGGTATTTATCGCGCCAAACTCCAACGAAAAAACCGGAAATCGTCAACGTTTAAAGCTAGTTTGCTACTTCTGCACGTAGCTAGCCGTGTGCGCGTCAGTCACTTTTTTCGCGGGAATTTTTTTTAAGTATCCAACGGCTGTTTCATGAAACAACATTTGTAAGGCAAAATGCGCATACGGCCAGTCAGAAATCAGTCGTCTGCTAAAGTTGGACAAAAATCGGCTACTGAGGGCGCTACAATGTAATAACGTGCCTAATGGGTCCAGTCCACAAATTCAAGCCCCATTGAAAACAGTGTAAAATCAGCACCGTTCAGGGCCCAATAGCATGCACGCCAACATCCCTGAGATTTCTGAAACTCAAATGAAATTCTTGTCTGGTATCTAATCTTTCAATTTCTTTTCAATTTTTTGTGGGTTAACCAATTACATTTTTAATTATTCCCACAAAACAAAATCACCCCCCAAAAAGTGATTTTTCCGAAGTCTGATTGCAGCCATTTTTCAAGTGGCAACCCTCAGGCTTTCTTGGGCACTTAGGACCATTTTGAACCGTAGTTCTCAGCCCTTCTGCCCTCATATGAAAGCTCAAAGACCCAGGGAGTTGATCCTGGCAACGATTTACACAATCTCACCATTTTGGGGGCCAAACAATCTCCTTTTTCAAAAGATACTGTGCGGGCACTTTTAATGTTAATGAGCTGGTCAGAAATTCTCACTTGAATTAGTGGTCTGCACCCCGAGTCTTCCAGCTCCAAACACTGCAACTCCATGGAAAAATCCAACTATTACTTCATACCTGGCCCCATCTCACACGAGGGCCCTTCATGCCATCAGATGACGGATACTAACTTACAAAGAGCAGATCTAGGGTGGGAAACAGTGGGGGCCCACGGCCCCTAAATATATAGGAGCCCTTTTTCGAGGGGAGTGCTTTATTTCTAGTAAGTTCCCCCTGCAAATGAAAATCTGGATGCTAAATACATCAAATCTCAATTCAAATAATTAGGGGGAAATGTAACCCCTTAAAGCCTTAAAAACATTCAGCAGTTTCTGTCCAATTTTAAGCAGGAAATTCTGTAGTCTTTTGTGAAAGTTTGTATTCAAAGCTGATCACCAAAAAGTATTTGGGTGAAATCTACTCCAATTTTGAAACATCGTGCCTGTACTTCAATGCGATGCCTGTAACCCAAGTCACCAGCACAACACTGTTGAGCTGATAGTCAAGTTGAAACTCTTTACAATGTTTAATCTGTTAGGTCTCCACATCCATCTAATGATTTTATTCCCCAACTTTTCTGTCATCAGCTCCATAAAAAATCCGCTCTGTTGAAAGAACACTGAAGAGTATGATGTCATCCCAAGTGGTTCCAATGTCAGAGACGATGCCTGAGACAGATCTCAAAAAAACATAATTTTTGTGAAACCCACACACTTTCTGCCGAAACAAGACATTGATGTTCTTTCTTGGGGCAAGGTAGATAAAACATTTGTGGCCCTCTAAATTTTGGGGGAAAATGGTTAGTGGAGAAAAAAAATTTTACAAACAAAAACTGCTTAGATATGGAAATGAAAAATTATGCTTGAACTTGTTTCGCTTACATCTTTTCCAAGTGGTTGTGATCATAAAATCCTGGGTGGGAGTGAGAAAACAAATAAAAAACAAACAATGACAGTAATTTCAGGGACTAAATGTTAAAAGCACTATTTATTTATCTTGAATATTATATGACATTTCATTTGTTGTAGTTCCAACAATGATAGCTATTTATTATAAATTAAATTACATCTACACATCTTTTGGAAAACTTACAGCTAACTATAAGATCGGAAAACCTAATAGCTATCCATCGAATCTCTAGCAAAACTACAGCACTACTCTTTACATTGGTCGAGGTAACCTAACTTCATCTTGACAAACAAAATTTCATCCTCTGTTATCCTAAACCATTCCAATCTACACACCTACTTACATGTAAGCATACAGCTGGCCTATTAAGAAATTCCATTTAGAAAAAGAAAGTGCAAAAATACCAAGGCAAATTCCATAAAATATTTTATATTGTGTGTTTGGAAGCATATTGTTGAGACTTTAACTTTACAAATTTGTTCATACAATGCATATATTTTTGACATTTCTAATGTTCATTAAAAAAGTAAACAATACTTGATTTACAACATTTGGCAATAATACCATTAATCTAAACATTAAGATAAGACTTTGTTTCAAGCATATAAAGGATGAAACAAAAGGGTAAAATAGTATCCGCACCGGTTAAACGTGAGGCTATAATTGTTTATTATCTCAATATTCCTATTCACATTTTCAATGCAGCCTACTGCTATCCGATGTGAGAAATTAAGTCATCTATCAACTGTAAACAATTGAAGAACTTCACAATCCTTCATTTGTATCTTACCCACAATTTTCACAACAAACTCAATTTAAATGCCAGGGAAGTAGGCAGGAATGTACGGGGGGAGGCCACCCCCTACCTTCTGACAGAACATTTCAAAACAAAGAAAATTGTAGAATTATGAAGGAAACTTGATGCCTGTATTCTGCCATCCAACCCCCCTCTTGCCCCCAGAGGGAGACTCCTGATGGTGAGGGGTGCTCAGAGAAGTTTAATTACTTTTTTCCATACAACAGGAAGAAAAAACAGACCCTATCAATGAAGCTTTTAAAATAATGATGGTAAAAGTAGTTGGCTCTTGAAATGACATGGGTTCCAAAATTTCCATTTAATCTAAGAAAGCTCCTCTATACAACACTCATGCACACAAATATGACAGTAGAAATCCTACTTCATGCATAGTTGAACAATGAAACCCTTTCACGGTAGAAATTAAACATAAACCTATTTTTTGTAATAAAAATGTTTCACTCAAATTAGTTCAGGGGAGTATAGACATGGCACTGTAATGTCGCCCTTCCTCAGGTCTTCAAACCAAAAAAGATGATGCAATGATCGCCATAGCAAAACCATCTTTCATTCCATTTAAGGATTGGTTAGAGGTGTCACCTGTGCTCTAAGACAACATTTGACATCCTCACCCACTCATAAAAAGCCACATGCTCCCATGCACAGCACACTCACATTATTAACAAAAAGCACCTGTTTATATTATGTTGAGACAGAATTCTGTATGACTGCAAGCGAAAAAGCAAGAGAACATGTACATCAAATAGCTTGATAACAAATCATGTTGCTCATATGACACTGGAAAACAAACTGATATAAGACAGTGAACTATACAATGATTAGGTACGCTTTACAATGAAGCCAGGTCACTGATAAGAACCCAAAGGAAAAGGCAAAGACTGCCATTAGAAACCAGACCATTGCCAGTTATAAATTTCAAGTTTTAAACTGTTCTAAACTATACCTTACTGGTAAAAAAGCCAACACAGCTCAAGAATTGACAACTTTCCAATTATTTTGTTCAACCATTTACTTCCTGTACTGTGAAATACAACCCCTGAAAATCACGTGTATGGACCAAGTCTTTAACATGGACAATACATTTCCTAACATGGAGACTGGCATGCAGTGTGCCTCCACAATGCATAATGTAATGGCAATCAGCAGCATTTTACTAACAGTTGAAAGGCACCCACATGGTGGACTTTCAACCAATAAGAATGCTCCAACTGTCCTAGGTATTCCTGAACAGGCAATAAAGTTCAGTCACCTTTAATTCAGGGAAATGGAATACAACCCTGTACCAGTATCAGTTCAGTCTAAACATTATAACTTATGAACTAAAGATGAAAAGTGTACATTACAAACAAGCCACGTACATGTACATGTAGTTTGATTTTCAGATGAGAAAGAAAAACAAACAGGAAATTTTGACCCGTTAATACTATGAACAAAGCATTGTGGGACGGACATGACTTCCTTGCTCTTACATACATGTGCATGTACATAATATCTTGTTCCAATTTGAATGTAAGTGGAAGCCAATTAAACAATGTGATTTTGCATTTTCCAGAAGAAATTTCATCTCTCAAAGACCTGCACATTCTTTCTGCCCAATGAGATTTTGCATGAAATTATTTGAATTAAGCATATAAAGGAATAAGTTGAGTCATGTGTCAGATGCATAACATAAAAACCAAATACATGTATGCATTCAGAGTATTGTAGTCACGATTATGTTAGTACATGTATTTGGATTACAAAACATTCCCCCGATATGTACATATATATAGGAAGACCAATTTTGCATGCAGCTGACAAGTAGACAGTCTCTTAATATGACAATGTATTAACTTTACTGCTTTTTCACGAAGTAGCAGTTTGAAAGTTACTCCAGATTTGTCACGATGACCTAACATAGCAGATGGGGCATTTTGCTGCAGTTTTATCTTTATACTTGGAAGTTAATCATATGAGCTTTGTTGTCAAACTGCTTGTTTTTTAATTAGAGCACCTGTCAAAAAGTGCAACCTGCAAAAAGCTTAAGCACTCATCAAAGTATATTAAGTAAAAAATTAATCCCAACGCTACAGGCTGAAAATTTTCTTTGATCAATACAGTGTGTTTTGGATCCCACTTTTCCACAGTACAATTGTGTGTGTAAGAAGCCTTTAACAGATAGACATGTAGAGTATACATGTATATATACTACCCACTGTCAAACTGAAATTGTTTGTGTGCTGTGATTTCATCACTTACAGCTTTATGACTTCAAGTACCCCCCCTCAACATTGGAACAGAGAGACACTGATAACAGAAGTCCTCCTGGCACATGGGGCTCAGGAATAGCTTATGACAGCTACACTGTAGGTGTCCTCAACTCTACATGTGTCCTCCTCACACACTGTGTCATCTGCGTGTATAACTTGTCACATGCCAGGGTTTCACCATTTTGGGCCCCATGGGTTTTCATCATCAATACTATAGCCATTTAGCACACAAAATGCAGTCAGCAGACTTTTCATAAATTTTGTTCCGAATTTCAAACATTTTTTCAAAAACACTTTTCCATTCAACTTTCAATTTTTCAAACGTCACATTATTTATTGAACGCAAACTTGTGACAAAGTCATTACCCAAAACAATCATTACTCCATATGGCAAGAAAACGGATAAAACTCATGACCTGCTACTAAGAAACAAGAGTTCCATCTGGAAACGTCGGAATTGAGACTTACATGGCTTATAAATGGCTCTGGCGCATTGTGACTTACGCAGAGTGGGTCATAAACAGGATAAGAAAACAGCAGTAGATAACAATATGCTTTCACTGCCTGACTGGTGAAAGATTTTAAAACACACATGCAACATCTCACCAAATCACATGAAATCTAAAGTTCTTTGTTTTGTTGAAACCATTGATGGAAGGTGAAACTTATTCCTTAGTAGTAGGTCATGAATAAGACATGGTACAGCAGTAACATTGACCACAGCACTGTGTATCTACAATACATGTACATGTAGAACACAACCCTTTATTCCATGTAGAATTTATTGCCTCATCTTGACATCTTACCATGTTACAGAAGTGTGCAGCAAGGTTTCTTTTCTCTTTTACTGGATGTTCGCAGCATAGGTGGGTTCTCTTCAGCTTGGAATTTTCTACAGAAAATACATTAAATTACAATTAAAATTGGAATGTTATGTGAATGTGCTTACCACATGTAAATGCAATTGACCTCATTCAAAACCTGCCACAGCCATACCCTGGCTACCTTGTGAAGGTCTACTACGCCAGAGTTTTGTGCTAGCCTTACAGGGTCTGATCAAAGATGCATGGCCATACGGTTTCTCCCCTGTCACATGTACATGTAGATAGTGAGACTTATTTTTAGGTAATCCCTCACCGCTATTCTACTGAATACAAGCATACTATCCAAGCACTTAGAGAGCATTTTCAGCCACATTCCGACAAAAAGCTCAGCAACCTGGTGAGTCTATAGGCAATTTTTTGTCTGCACTCCAAGAACTTTCAAAAACATGCGATTTTGGGCCCATGAACGACAAAATGATACGGGACAAAGTTGCGGAGAAAACAAGCAGTCCAAAAAATTCAAGAGAGGCTACTCATGGCCAAAGAATTGACTCTTCAAAGGGCTGTGGACATGGCACGTCAGTTTGAGAAAGCTATCCAGGAAGCCAAAACACAGACTCAAATGTTCAAACGCAGGAAGTTACCAAAGTTATGAAAATTTAGAAACAACAAAATCAAAATCAGGAAACCCCAACAACCAGCACGCCATGCCTTCATCAAAACCGACATTTTGTTACTGCTGCGGTTCACAAACGCACTTGGCGAATAAAAGGGTGAGTCTCGCCAGGGAGCAAGAATGCCATTCATGCCACAAAGTTGGTCACTTCAGCAACGTACGCAGACAGAAGCCGACCCGAAGTGACACATGACCGCAAGCTACTTTCAGCCAACATCACCAGAAAAAGACTGGAGTTTTCCCAAGTTTGTGATGACTACGCAGACTCATCACCAGAGACTAGCAACAATGACATTCACACCCTAGCGACAGATGTACCGGGGAATTAAAGCAAACTCTTTACACTGCAAGGTGAACGTCAACTGTGTACCATTAGTACTCATGGTTGATATAGGATCTGGAGTGAGTATCCTTACCAAGAACACCTTTGACAAGTGCTTACTGTCGGAGGTGTTACAGAAACCTCCACGGGAACACAAACTGTTGTCTTTCATGCAGCGCACAATTCAAGTTGTTAGGTATTTAGAATGTATTGTTACATACAAGGACACTACCGCCATTGCAAAATTGTATATTGTAGAGTCTGGTACTGATATTTTGGGCAGGTATCTTGTACAAGCCTTGCATATCAATATCGAAGGTTCCACTTTGACGACCCTGAGAAAGAAAGTAGTGCAGATTTTAATACCTGACAATGTACACAAGTTCAAATCTTTCTTCAAAACTGAGCATGAATTGAAACTGGTGGCAGGATTTGTTCAGAAAATCAAATTAAATGAAAAAGTGCGGCCCGTACATGTCAGTCAGAAATTACGTAGATTACAGTTTAGTGTAAGAAATAAGGGTTCAGAAGAGTTGGAAAAAGTTGAGAAACAAAATTTCAGTGAGAAAATTGACTCCGCTGAATGGGCATCACCTTATTGTAGTCTCATGGAAGAAAAATGGTAAATTGCGACTCTGTGTTGACCTTAGGGTAGTAAATGAGGCAATAATACCTGACAAATACCCAATTCCAAAGATTGATGAAACCTTCAGTGAGTTGAGAAATGCATCGGTGTTTAATTAGACTTACATAAAGATTCTAGAAGTTTATCATTACTATGCATGAAGGCCTATTCCAGTACAAAAGGGTACAGTTTGGCTTGTCATTCGCACCTTCAGCATTCCAAAAAATGATGAGCACCATATCAAGCGGATTAAAAGATGTACAGAGTTACTTAGATGATTTCATCATCTTTGATTCTATGGCGAAGATCAAACCGAGCATGATGCAAACTTACAAATTTATTGCATGAATATTCAACTGTAAACAGGGTACCACCACATGTCACAACTGGAATTAATCCTGGTGTTCTGTTATATGGTAGACACATGCAAACAAAGTTGAACATATTGGGTTTGACAATGCCTGTTCCCAACTTGACTGAATTAAAAACCAAAACCAATGTTTAGGAGTGGGAATGAAACAATCACAGTACAAAAACTTTACATGTATCGGTCCACGCTGGTGGCCAGCCCAAGTATATCAAAGGAGAAGTACAAATAATGGACTTTAGTTGAGTTTAGAATGTCAGGTGTAGTTCCACCTGTCAAACTAGGCTTCTGCATTCCTTTCGTTTTGTTTGTTTCGTTGTGTTCATTCCTTTCATTTGGGTTCACACATACCATAGTACAATATGAGGTTTTTTCAACAACGGATTTGGCAACAAGTCAAGAAAATGTTGAGGTGCACAACGTTAAGGGACCCTAAAATTTATGTACACTCTGGTAGCACATGATACACCATACTTTACATTAATCTTCCCTATTAACCAAAAGCCTAAGTAACGTCAGCCAAAAATGAAACATCAATCATTTATTTACTCTAGCACTGTGAGTTGAGCTTGTTTTTCACTCTTCCATTAGTCATTTTTACATCTCCATCACTATCAACTTCCATTTGACTTGTTCAGAAGTCAATTTAACACAATGTACATGTACAGTATGTGTCTGGAGCCCATGCCAGTAGCCACTCCGCTCCTGTGAAATGCGTGAGCATTACTAATTCCTGCTCTGGCTATCTCAAGTGAACACAATTTGTGTGGGAACCAATGAGGTCAGCATATTCAATTTCCACATATGTGTATTTCAAAGGATAATGTGCCCTGCTGTATGTGTCAATCAAGCACATTACATCATGAAACCCTGTGCATTTTGCATCACAATATGCGATTTATTTTAGAAAGTACATGTGCACAGCATTTGGTCGATATTGCGTCACAAAACGCGATGCGATACAGGAGAAATCAAACATTTCCCACACCACAAAACAGGCAAACAAATCCCCATAACACAGAAGCAAACTAACTATAAACACATCATACGACATCAAAAGACAGATCAAGAGCTTCCTGCCTTCAGGAAGTGCTATACACAATGCAAGGCATGCTAATAGCAGGGGCCATCAGGCTATAAAACTACGCTCATCCAGTGTGCCAGTCATGAGGACTTTGTTTAGGGATTTTGTTTATTCAGGGGTTACAAGTCAACTAATGCCTTAATGAAATGACAGTTCATTGAATGAATACACGGAGCAGTAACACACCGTACACGTATGTACATGTACATCTTGGTACTTACTCCAATCACCATGTGATACACAGCTGTTATTATTCTTGATAATTGGAATCTGGTCAGAATTTTTCGGGTAAGATTCCCTAAGACTGGATTTCAGTACAGTTCTCTTATGGATTGGTGCTAATCGGCTGCACTGGTCAGCGCATATCACCTGTGCCGTGAACGGAGACAAAAGCAATACATATCCAGTCTTGGACCAAGACTACGTCTTTCTCATAATTTTTGTGTCCTTCACTGAACCTCTGAAGGCTTGCCTACAACCTGCAATACCTGCAAAGTGTGACTATAACAAATGGCAGATGAACGCTACATCAAGAGGGTCAGGAAGAGTGCCCTAGAGAAAGCATCTCCGCACAAGATTCAAATCCACAACCTGTTTCCAAACCAGCCTTTTATCAGTCCTTAATATAGGGTTTGCATGGCTGCCATCTTGTAGACCAGTGCTTTGGTGCCACAGAGTATGCACATGGGAGGTTTACCAGTTGAACTAAAGAACTGCCCTGCAAGATGGCTACCATTCAAAGCCTCTATAGGCCAATCTTCTCACCTTATTGTTCTAACAAGTTGATGAAATGCTTGATCTACATTCATCCTAGTCTTGGCACTTGCTTCAATGACATCGACTTTTAACTGTTTGCCAAGCTCTTGGGCTTCTTCCCCACACACCTTCATGGAAAACACAAAAAAGCAACAGAACTGCACAAAACTTTGTAGGATTAAATATTGATTGACTGAAACTCAATTCTGCCACTGCTGAATGACAGTCAATCAGTATGCAGCAGACTGTTCATCCAGGAAATAAACAGCTGTTGGAATTAAATGAATTCATGAGCTTCACACTCAACTAGCCATTGTTAGAATCCTCAGAGAACACATTTGGGTAATACGGTCATTTCACAATAGTGCGCCTCCAAGAGTTTGCAATGCGAAATCTGTCGACCCAACGCACATTTGGAAAGGGTCGACAAATTTTGCCCATTGTGATTGGCCAACGCGTTTCAAACTCTTGGAGGTGCACTATTGTGAATCGCCCGTATTCCAAGCAAACAAATACTCTGTGTGGCTTTTTGCTCATGATTCACAAATGTGTACAGTAGTTGTACACCAGTCTTCAAGTCAAGGTAGCATATCACAGGTGTCATATTAACTGCTTGAAGTGGTAGTAAAACTGGCCTCCCAAGATAATCAATACAGAATTCTTTATTCTCTGGGGCAAAGCTGAAGGAAAATAGAATGCTCCGTGGATCACTGAAGGAGGTGAGTTTTACTGCGCTATAACATGAAGCCAGTCCATATTTGTTTCATAACACATCCCCCACAGATTCTGCTTGATTTAAGCCAAGACGGATTAATTTGATCTAACTTCATATAAAAGCTCGCCTATTTAAATAGGAAATTTATTGGTAATTTACATGTACATGTACCAGCACTATTCCAAACAAGCTCTTCACAAAATGTTTGAACCAGTATATATTTGCGCACAATACTGGCAGTCATGCATATAGTTCTTTTGTTGCTATGGGTAATGTACTTTGGTTGCTAAGGGTATAACTAAATTAGTGAATGCCATGTAACTGGCTCTTGACCAATCACAATACAGAATGCATGGGTGAAATGTTATGGGAATGTACTATTTGTTTCTTGATAGTACATGCTATGTACATGTATCCTTTTAAGTTCAACTATCAAAACACAATAGTGAAGCAAATAACTGGCTCATACCAAGTATAAAAACAAACCATAAATCTGCTTACAACTCGTTGGTTAATTAAGTCTGCCTTGTTAGCAACCAGGATCATTGGGTACTCGTCTCGATCTTTTACTCTGAGTATTTGCCGATGAAACCTGACAATTTCCTCAAAACTGTTAGGGAAAGCAATGACAACAAACATCATAAGAAAACACATCAAAATACATGTACATGTATGTTCATACAATGGGGTTCTTCAGTCTCTGCTTCCATTAATTCATCAATTTCCAGTCACTTTTTGCTCTGAAGTTTTTATTAAATGTGGAGATTTTCCTGTTTATGAAATGGTAATAGCGAATCATTTCCTTCATGGAAATGATTTCACAGGTGCAATGTTTTTCCTCCAAAATGAAACGTGTAGATTGAATGTAACTATTTTGAGCAACTTTCTGAGAATACATGTACAAAATCAAAGTTTAGAAGAGGCATGTGACTGCATAGCTTGTAGTTATGGTCTCATGGACACTTAATGACAGTTAAGACAATAGAGGTGATGTATAAGGGTAACTCCAGAAATGAGGGGTCCAAAAGTGTGACTTTTTCTGTCCCTGTTACATCTGACCTTTGTTATTTGATGTGCAAATATTACAGGAATTGATTTCAAACTACTACCAATAGTTTGGCAGATAATTTGCATTAATTCATCACTCTTTGAAATTGGAAAATGTGTTCTGAACTTGCAAAAATGTGACAGATGTGACAGGGACACGAAAAAGATGGACCCCTGATTTCTGGAATTACCCATTAACTTATCCTCAGAGAGCAAGAGATTTGTATCACTGGGATGGGCTGGAGTAAAGCTTTTGTGCATTTGTTGTAACTAAATAAAACTAAAAAACCAGCCTCTGAGAAACCACGGAAATGCCATTGACAAGTAATTTCTACATGCAACAGAGTCAAGGAAGGATTCAACTAGTGTTCACTGACAGTCATGTTATCTATTCACAGGCTGGTGGAATTCAGCCTAAACCAGAATTTCTATTTTTGTAATCCTACAAGAGCCGGGTTATTTTGGACTGTTACTCGGCATGCACGTAAAAACACTTCTCAGTACAAATGTGCAGTTACAACTCAATCTGACAACTCAATCTGCAGTGAGCACGGCAGTGGAAAATTATACAACTGTGGCTAACCTATCTTGGACAAGTGGGCGCTGTGCAAGAATGGTGTTAAAAGGGGTGGATTTTCAGCCCATTTATCTCTATTTTCTCATTTCTTTAGCTCTTTTCCTCATTTTGTTCCTGTTATAGAAACAAAAATGAAAGGAGGACAAAGAAAAAACTGTCATTTTCGTGGAATATTTCTAAATATTGACTCCTTTCGCGGTTGACAGTTTTTCAGTAGGCTCAATAGCAATTGAGTGCCTTGCCCCCATCCATTGGAAAGAGTGATTCCCCTTCCTGGAAATGGGGGTGTTTCTAGTTTTGTACCTATAAAGACCTGTGTATGGGCGACGGGGGAGTGGGGGGAACAAACTTCCCTTTCATCTAATCACACACTCCCTCATCCAATCCCTTGTTCGTCTCCAACGCTTGATACCCATGACATGCAAGCCACATACTGACGAAAGGTTAACCCTAGTAGTCCTCAAACTTCTGGTGAATGAAGGCTTGGGGACTGTTAAGGTTAATAGGGGCATCTAGCACCCCTACGGACAGGTGTATAGTACGTACCTTGTCCTACTAGTCAGGCTGAATACCAGCAAAAATCCATCTCCAGTTCTCATGTACTGTTCCTTCATTGCATTAAACTCATCTTGACCTGCTGTATCCAGAACTGAAATCAATGCATACAAATTCTAAGAATCATTAAGACTAAACAACACCAAACTAAAGTCAGCCTGAAGCAAACACAACCTTTTGTCAAACACTACACAGCCGAACATTTGTAACAAGGCCCTTGGGACTTCACAAATTACCTTGTCATCATACTTTCACGTACCTCGTATTATCAGTAATGGAAAATAAAGGAAAACAAAAAAGACTTGGGACCTAACACAGTCCTTGTTATAAATATATGTATGACCTGGTATTAGCAGTGCTCTCAAGATCAAAGTTCAAACTGTACGTGTGCATAACACTGATATATACAGTGCTTGTGCATGATGCACATTAACAAGCTCATTACTTGATCTAATGGAGATTAAACCTTAGCACAGTCTGGGGCAGACTTTTAACACGTATGGGTGAGAAAAGTATCCAGAACTGAAGGAAAAAGGGGAGCATCGAGTGGGCCCCTCTGGTGTCATGTTGAAATCAGTGAGGATAAGTAAAATTCAAGACCAAATTTCCATCACAGCTATCAGAAAAGATTTTTCACCCAAATTTACACAAACATTAAAAATGCAAATTTGTAAAGAGTTAGCTTTGATTAAGTACACTGTTTACTCATATCCTCAAACATTCTCAGCAACAATCTGCTCTGACACCATTACATAGTAAATGTGGATGGCAAAAACTAGTTCACAGATAACAGACCTACATGTACGCATGTCTGTGCAAAACATGAACATTTCCTGTGTGTGCAATATAAATGTACATGTACATGTATGTCAGGTGACTTGCTGCATGTTTTTCACTGAACCTGCAGATTTATGTGGCTGGACCGGACGTCCTAAGGGAAAACAATTCAGCAGTTCATTTACCTTCATAACTGACAAATCAACAGTCACATAATACTGTGTAATGCAAATCCTTGGTATGACGTTGCATACACAGGGCTTCATCGTAGATTTCACCAAAATGAGGTAATGAGGCGATCAGTGTAATATTACTCATGGGCTGGATGTTCACAAAACCTTGTTGTACATGTACAATATCACAGCAAAGTGTAAGAACTAAATGACACCCAATTATGAAAACACAAAATCCTATTGTAAACACAGTAAATGTACATCAACTTGAAGTATGCGTATCAATGATTCTGATTATTATCATAAATTACAGTTGATACTCATTCAAAACAAGACTTTTATTTTAGAATTTGACTTTTTATCACATGCATTTCTTACCTCTCTGGCCCATTTACGTATAATTTTGCAAAGAATTCTTGCTGTAACAAACCACAGAAGGCTTGTACAAGTTGTCCAGTTTTTATCTCTCTTTTTTTAAATGTTTAAAACACTTATAAATGAGAGTTTCACAAAGAAAGAAAATGACTCAATAATGAACTCAGGTACAGTGTACAAATTCATGTACATGTACATCAGTAAGTGATCATAGTTTCACAGTAGGGCCTACAGTGTAATTTCTGATAATTTCATAAAGTCTTTAATTTTATGCCAATCTTACAACATATTCACACCCAATAAATCAGACCTCAACGATTCCCAAGACCAAATCTGCAATTTGAGCCAGAATTCAGTATCATATATTCAGACAGCATACATGGACATCCTACATGTACATCTACACAGAAGTGTTTGGACAGAATACGTGAGTGTGTGTAAAATGCATGCCATCCATGTTGTTCTGTCCCTACATCAACTTTTACTTTTAGCACCTAACTTTCATGAACAGGAAACGTTGAGTTTCAATCTTTCAAAATACAAATTTGATGCACGAATTGGTGTCATAAAAGACAAGACAATGTACTCTACAAGCACATGAAACATACACAATATGAATGGGGAACAAACATATTCATATGGGACTTCAAGGATCAATGCAATCAAGTCTTCTTAGAATCACTTTTTGTGCATGTTCCAACTCTTCTTCAATGTAAACCTTTTCAGTGACCATGCAGTGAAAATGTTTTAAACATTCAAAATTGACCGAGTTTTTCCAGACAAGTGAGGGTGCTGTTAGTGTGATGTAAATCCAGGATGATACTGTTCATTTTGCATGGTTTCAGGTTCAAATTTTGAATCCCAAGTTTGCTCTTTGAAAACGTTTTTGAGAAAAGGTTGCTTGCGGGCTTGTTGCTACATGTATATATAACAATAAATTGCTAAAGGAAATGGAAATCTTCAATAGTGAGATACATGTATGAACATGCATGCAGTGCCTTGGATTACGTGAAAGTTTGCTCATGAATATGCAAATTCATATTAGAATAAAACAAAATATAACAAAACAAAAATTGAAAATAAGGTCAATTGAAACACAAAAGTGCAATTTCAAGGATTTGACATTACATGTACACGGTCTCTTTAATTCCCAAAGACTAACACAAAGTGTCTGGGATATGATTGTCAATCTGAATTTTGTAAAAGGAATTGAATACATCATTTTACATGGAGGTCATCTCATTCAACTTATGATGTGCATGTACTGTACATGTATGTCCAGCAGGAAACAATTCCTTATTTGGGAGAGATCTTAGGAAAATATTTTCATGCATGTTCACAAGCTTTTGACACCTACAATGTACAAGGCTACACATGTAACCATACTGACATGGTAGTGAATTGAAATGTTCCACTCAGACAGTAAACTACCTCTCAAGGATGACTGGATGTTTGTGGTGTGGAAAGCTTGGCGAACCTTGCTATTACATGTACATGTAGTTGTGCAATGCCCACTTACCACAAACCAACTACATACATATATATAGAACATACAGAGTTCTCTACACTTTGTCTTGTGGCAAATATTCACAGCCAGAAAATATCTACGGTCTGACATTCGTACTGTCTCTTTTTTTTTGAAATAGGAATAGAATTTGTTAGCATACATTTCCGTTACATGTACATGTACATCCAACTCTCCAAATATAAACCACAGTACTCTCTCAAAGACCTTTTTATTGCCCATGGCAAGCCAATTATACAGCTCACACATTCTTCAAATTGCTGAAACACTGTAAGTTATTTCAGGATAATTTGCATCTCAAAAGAGAACGTAGATCAGTTTAGGGCTTGCCCAAATAACGGTCTCACTTTATATCCAGTGTACTCACTTTTTTGTCTACCTTGAGAGGAGAATTATGCTTCAACACTCATAAGGGTAATTCCAGAAATTGGGGTCTGGTTTTTTTTGGGGGGGGGGAGGTTCGTGTCCCTGTCACATCTGAAATATTTTGTAATTTCAGAACACAATTTCCTATTTCCAAGAGTGATGAATTAATGCAAATTACCTGTCAAAACAAACAGTAATAGTTTAAAGTCAATTCCGGTGATATTTCCATGTCAAATAACAAAGGTCAGATGTACATGTAACAGTGACACAAAAATGTCACACTTTTGGACCCCTAATTTCTGGAATTACCCATGTGCAAAATTACAGTGGTGTACATTTTTGACAACTTTATTTTGAATGCTGAGTTTGATAGGATTGCACTTGTGCATGCAAGATCACGGGATACAGCATGTGAAAACGTTACAGGTACATGTACCAATCGAATCTTGGATTCATATCAACTTGTACTTCATGCAAAAAAGGGCCTCAGTCTTGCTTTTCATGTTCTTGAAATAGTTGTAAACTTATGGTCCAGCCCACTTCACTGCGGATCAGAACCTGTGACCTACATGTATTACTTCAGACTCAGTCACTAAAAAAAATGAAGTGTTTGTGTTATAAACTTCTCCATTTGATTCTGCTTTCCATTGAGAAATAATTTGTATTATTTACTCTTCCTTACAATTCTAGAAGGAATTTGGAGCCCATTTTTGCCAAATCTTTTGACGTTTGTCTAAAACTTTCTGTTCTTTGTTACTTTGTGGAATATTCAAACCCTTTTGCGTGAGTGAGGGTTATTGTAAATGTACCTTTGAAATATAACAATAGGATTAATGAAAGATATTGATTGGATTATAAAGTATGTTTCCTTGATCTCGTAGACTCAAAATTCCAAAATGGGTTTAATTATAAATCAAATGTTTGGACAGATACATGTTTACACTACGTATGTCTTTTAAACCAAGCTACAGAAAATAGTACATGAACAAAGAAAATAACTGCCCAGTGTTTGCGTTTTGAACGATAAAAAAACTCCCAGATGAAGACTTAATCCGAACAGGATTATCATACAAAATCAATACTTCTGGAAAAAAAGTTAGTTACCATAGACACTTTTGTCCAACAGACCATCACATAACTTTGACCCTGCAAAGAACTTAATTAAACTCAGTCACATTCCCATCCACATAACGTCTACATGTATATCATGAAATACATGTACATCCAACAAAACCAGACAAAATGAGCTCAATTTATGATGTGATAGAGTACGAAAACATGAAGTAGAAATATGTCTTTCAGTCTCATTTGTGGGATTGAATCGAATTAGCGGCGATATGAGTAAAAGTAAGGGTTAGTCCCAGGCATTACTTACATGTAGAGATAAACATGCAATTTGAACATGTCAAAAGTATAATATATTACACTTAATATCTATGGAGAAATAAATAGTACAACTACATGTACTTCTGAATTTCTATGAAAATAAAATTTCCAACCTTGATTCATCACATTTATGAAATATGACTTTTGTCATTGTCATTTTAGAGGTTACAAAATTTTCACAAGGTTTTGTTATAAACAAAATCATTCCAATCCTACATTTCAAATGGTAACCAATGTTACATTTTTAATATACACATGTACATGTACAAGTGCAATTCTGCAGTTCAAAATTGGTCAAATATGTGTGAACCATACGAGAGCTGTAAATCAATAACGCAATACGAAGTGACCGTTTGCTTGGAAGCATCCCAAGACACATCAAAGCTTTTAAGGTAGGTGGAGGAATATCATGAATTACCCCCATTGGGTAGCACCATTGCATTCAAGGAAATGATTGGTACTGTACCTGTAATTGAATACCTAATTGAACAAAGGGCCCAACTCCAACATAACCTTTTTTGAGTTCAAAAGAAAAAAAGGAATATTTTTCGGAAGGAGTTGCAAAGGAAATCTATTAACTCTCACTGGCCAAAACGGTGGAGTTGGGCCTTTCTTTTAATTAATGAGGTATTCAATTGCTCCTTAGCCCTCTAACATGTTTAAGTTCAGTTTCAATTCAAATAAATACAAATGATAATTACTACGGCAACACTTACTGTCAAGCTTAGCTACTACATTGTCAATGACGCACTGTTTGGTGTAGGAATCCTCAATGGTTGGGTCATACTCCTGTACAAAACAGGACTAGAGGAAGAACAGAATGGACAAACAGTGTCAATCCATGTTCAATATCTTGAGTGTACGGGACATGTACATGTACCTGTATGCAATCCACAGCATCCGTCCCAATGTTAGGCACATTGTCTGTAAGACCAGTACAATAGTGACAATACACAACAGGCAATAAGTGAAAAATTGTTCAATTATCTACACAGTCCATTCCAAATGTGCCAACTATTATTGGAACTGATGCTAAGAGCTACATGTAGGTTGGACATACTGCATTCAAAGTAATTCAATGTAAGTATGGTTAAGGATAGCGCTGAAGACAGTGCGATAGCTCCCCCCCACCACCACCATTGAAAGGGATCAAAACAAAATACCATTCCTTTGAAAAAGCTCCAAAAAAATCATTGATGTACATGTAGGCCTACCTTGCAATTTGCAACCTTAAGAGACACACTGCACTAAGTACATGCATACCATGCTTTCATGCCTACCATGCTTTCATGCCTACCAATATTTCAATTTCAAGGGAACATTTGTTCAATAATTCTGCTGTGCACATTCTCTTCATTGTTTCCAATTCCACTCCATGTACATGTAGCTAGTCTTACATGTGTCCTTTCACACATTTGGCAAAATTTGTGAAGATCATTTCCCACTAAATAAAAGGCTAAATTAGCCCTAACAATCCTCAATCCTTCACCTGTTGGAGGATTGAGGACTGTTAGGGCTAATCCACGTGTTGAATGTGTCTGACCTTGCATACTACTAACTAAGGCGCTTTTATTTTCTTCAACTGCCATAGCTTGTGGAGCTTAGAACCTTGTTCCTTGTTGGACTCACCCATGAAATGATGAATAGCGGTGGAAATTATTTTATGCATAGAGTAATTGAAGCCCCAACCATTTGATGTTGGCATTTACGGAAGCAAGTAGTGGGTGGTGATCGAGGTAATTTTGGTGGAATTTTTGAGAACCGTTTCAACCTTACTATATCATGTACAGGCGTGGAGCATAAGTGTGATGATCCCGTCCAAAATCGAAAAACAGGAATACTAACGTTCCAATTAGTAGAGCTAAGATGTTCCTATCTCATTGGGGTTAACCTACGTGGGGTGTGCTAAATACCAAAATTAATTTCAAATCTACTTTTACTTCCGAGTCATTAATCACAATCGTGGAAAATCACACATTCAGGCAACATGTCAATGTAAGTCTACACGGGGGTGTACATGATAAAGGCCTAAAATTGCCAATGACCTATTTCTAAACTCTCAGTCCAACCCACACACTCTAGGTGGCCATACATGTACATGTATATGCATAGGCCTACGAGTTCATCCAATTCATCCATGTCCGTCTACCTGAATAAACTGTATAGTGATGGCACTTTTGCCGACACCGCCGCCGCCAACAACCACAATCTTAAGTGTCTGTATCGTGCCATCAGTGGCTGTAGTTGAAGACATGATGGCTGGTCACACAGCATCCAGAAATTCCGTTTAAAAATAGATAAAAAATGTTTACATACACTCCAGCTGCACCACCAGTGTGACCTAGATATCACTCACGCGTCTTTAACACATCCGGAAGTGGCTTGAACACCCACACACTGAACTGCACCTACGTTGCATTTAGATGATATACTAATTCATGTAGTTATTCATCTTGGTTCATTCCATTATAAACTATATAGGGGTTTCCAAACAACTTCGGTACTGTTAGACCGAGAAAAAAATTGAAACGAATATGAGACGAGGGGAAAATACTGATGCAAATAATAAATTTAATATCAGTTAATACAAGGTATTAAAATAATTTCATCACACATCTGAAAGCCTCAAAAAGCTTCTTGCCTTGTCTGCATGCATCGTCGATCTCCATTGGTAAGATAGAATGCGCCACAGAACTACTGTTAATCGCGTGAGGGCGCTATCACTTTTTGGAACTCGATGCGCGTCTGTGATGTCTGACGTACATGTACATGTACAGTACATTGTAGGGTACAGTCCACTTATTCAAGCCCCATTGAAAACAGTGTAAAATCAGCACTGTTCAGGGCCCAATAACATGCACGCCAACATCCCTGAGATTTCTGAAACACAAATTAAATTCTTGTCTGGTCACTAATCTTTCAATTTCTTTTCAGTTTTTTGTGGGTTAACCCATTACATTTTTAATTACTCCCACAAAACAAAATCACCCCCCAAAAGTGAGTTTTTTCCGAAGTCTGATTGCAGCCATTTTTCAAGTAGCAACCCTCAACTTTCTCGTACACTTAGGACCCTTTTTCAACTGTAACTTGTAGCCATTCTGCTCTCATATGAAAGCTCAAAGACCCAGGAAGTTGATCCTGGCAAGGATGTACATAATCTCACCATTTTGGGGGCCAAACAATCTCCTTTTTCAAAAGATACTGTGGGGGCACTTTTAATGCTAATGAGCTGGTCAGAAACTCTCACTTGAATTAGCGATCTGCACCCTATACATGTACAGTACATGTGGTTACAGCACACACATGCCTCTAAAAAAATAACATGTAATAATCCGTCGAGCAACGGGGTCTGAAAACTTTATTTTTACCTTCTCTTACTTGAGATGAACGACTGGAGTTGATTGTGTACACTTGAGACCAAAGAAAAAAAAGTATGGTTCACGTTATCTTTTGCAGACAAGATATCTTCTAGTTTCTATTGGTCTCTGCAGATGTGTCTTTTCCCACTGACTGTGAACCAACCCTATCATGTTTTTATAGTTTTCTGTATCCAAATTATCTTTTTAAAATTTCCATAAAAATATATATGGTCAATAATTAGATAGATTGAGTCTGTCGTTTCCAGGTCTTAGATAAGATATCTGCAGGAAGCACACAAATATTTGCATTAGGATACAAAAATGTAACTTACATATAGCAAAGGTATGGGTCCTTATAGCATTATTTATACAAAGCGAGGGAACAGTAAGTCAACGCAGAACAAAGGCAAGACTCGTAAGTATCATAAGTCAGCACTAATGAGCATAGCCCTTGCATTGTTTAAGTAACGTCGTGAAAAAGCCTTCCTGTTTTTGTGTCTGCTGTGGATATTTTGTTGTATTTCTGTCGTCTACAAAATATTTTTTTCTAGTTAATTTTTTTTTATCAAGTTACTTAAACTTACTAAATGCGTAATTCTCAAAATGTAAAACGAAGCAGGGGTTTTCTCGAGATTTTTTTCAAGGAACGGACACCCTCTGCCTGCTTATTCTCGGGAGAGATTCAACCAACAACATGTTTACTTTCGTTGTTGATATTTCTATTTTTCTTGTTCATGTAGCTTCATCATGTTAAAATACTTGGTGGTTTGCTTTCTGTTGGTGGCCCCACCTGCCTATGTTGAGACTGCACCATTACATCGTGCAAGTCAAGCCTTACCTAACAGCTACATCATTAAACTCAAGGTGAGTCATAATTTATAGATAGCCTTGACTCCGAAGTTTCACTAATTATACGCCAATAACGTACATTTTGGGCGGGCGGCAGTAGCAGGTAATTTTTGGAACCCACTCGCAGGCAAATTAAATATGGTATAGGAGTGCAAAATGTAAAACTTTTAACGATGCTGGATAAGTAAACTTGAACATACCGATGCTGCTGAAATTGAATATCTGTTATGTATTTTGTGTGTACAGCTTTTCTACGTTTTTACTATTAATATGAACAGGATGGAGTGGATGTCAGCTCCGTGATTGGGGAATTTACTCAAGACGCCACCGTGCGACGGAATGGGGTTGTCATTCAGGACACGTTCACGGGTGTTCTGAACGGCTTCACAGCCAAGTTATCGGAGAAATCTTTACATCATGTAAGTGTAATATTTCATATTTTTGCACTGGGATTTTGACAACATGTGAAGCATCAACAGAAGTATATTGCAGACACTTGACTGAAATTATCTCCATCTTGTCATGACATGTAGATACTGGCTCTGGAGGAGGTTGAATATGTCTCTGAGAACGGAGTGATTCCATTGCCCAAGATTTTTCCTGGTGCTCGTCAAGTTGGTCGGGTGGACCAGCGAGGCTCAGCAAGTCAATGGGGTTTGGACCGAATTGACCAGAGAAATCTTCCCCTGGATGGCCAATACAATCCACCAAGTAATGCCTAAAAATATCCTATGAATTATCCTATGTATTATTAAAAACATTCATTCGTAATTACGACGTGGTCTTGAAGGTATAACGCCAAAACAGCGTCACACGATTCCGTGATCAAAAGGTTTGAGGTGAGAAATTTTAAAGGTTCTAAACCGTCATACAAAATTACAAATTCGTGTACATTAAGTACGTAACTGTCGTAAAGGCAAGAGAGTTTGTGCCGGCCCAGGGGCGTAGCTAAGGCATTTGCTATGGGGGTGTGCCAGAGCAAATTTGCCGACGTGTAACTTGTTCGCCAAAGTCGTGCCGAGTAAAATTCACAAAGTGCGGAAATAGAAATCGTGGTACGCTACATTTCAGGCTTCACGAGCAGTGCCGGCGGCCAACTGATTGTTTATGTACCATTTTTGGATTCACATGCCAACCGAATCTGTATTTGCCAACTGGAATTTATCATTGGGGGTGGGTGCCACATCCCTCCCCCACACAGACTCTAGTCGCTACGCCCATGTTTGTGCCCCATACATACAGAGCATACATAATATGGTACAACACGGCCTCTATACTTCGTTTGTAATGTCAGAGAACTTCGTTCTGAGAAATAATGTTTCTCATATGTAAACTCCACATCTCCATCGATTAAGGTCTATCCCATGGCAAATGTGATCAAATGGCAGCTCTAAACCGGGTCGATGCGCTTCGCAGTTGTAGTCAGGCAAAGTCACTCGAAACAGGGCTGACTAACAATGATGAAATCCTCGGTATTTTGACAGATCATGGAGAGAATGTGGAGATTTGGGTGTTTGACTCCGGCATTAGGGCTACCCATCAGGATTTTGCAGGAAGATCGGTCACTATCGCTTACGATGTGAATAACAATAATGTAAGTCCTCTTTTGGTCAGAAATTACAGTGGAAGAACAAGAGAGGAAGAAAACTTGTAGAATTAACCACCTGTATAATTTTGCAACCTTACATGCAAGCAATGATATCATTCAAAGTATTCTAGTGCTTATTTAATGTCATTTTATTTTATTCAAAAGTTTGTCAAATTTTGTTTAGAAAATGAAGAACAGTTTTATACCCGGACATCCAAATTTATGATCTAGTTTTCTCTTTCAACCATTTATTGGTATCAATGCAGGGTAACGATCCATACGGTCACGGCACGTTGGTTACCTCTGTCGCGGCAGGCAATCACTATGGTGCGGCCAATAAAGCTAACATTGTCGTAGCTAATGTGATTGGTAACGCGTTAGGTACCTGGTCGGCTCTCATCAAGGGTGAGTTATGGATGAGCAACAGCGCAACTAGGTTAATATGTCTGACTCCCGAAGATGCAGACATTTTGGGCGGCACAGTTTGTACAGAGGTATACATGTATACAAACTTTCAAGGGAGAGGGAACCCAGAGGCACAGAACTTTGCAGGAACCACACCCATCCCTTCCCCCTTACGATAACTCCAGTATTAGTCAATACCCGGTCAATATCATGTAGTTGTGAATTACCTGATAGGTAATCCAATCTTGTTGAAGGCGGAGTTATGTAACGTTGAATTAATGAATTATGGCACTGGCATAAAGGCGGCAAATACTAGTTTGTGAAACTACCATTTTAGGCTTCAAGAACGCTGAACTCGCCCCACCCCATGACCATTTCGGATTTGTTATGTAACGATAAAAACATAGCTTCTCTTTGTGTCTCGATTTGGTCCTAGCGCTTGACATCATGTTTAACACAGCTACCAAGCCAGCAGTCGCTTCCATCTCATTAGGTCAAAGTGGCACACACAAGGTTCTTGAAGACACCATGACACGCACGATGGATAAAGGATTCACGATTGCGGTAGCAGCGGGAAATGACAACGTCGACGCTTGCAAAGATTTCCCAGCGAACTTCAAACGGGTAAATGCGAACGATCAGACCTTTAGAAAGTGTAACGTTATTCAGTGTGGGTTTACATGGCTAGAATTGATATCGTGTGCAGGACTATACAGTCTCTGTTAGCCGGTAGGGCGAGGCATAGGGCAAGCAGCGGTGCATCCAGCTTTTGGTGGGGAGGGGGGCAAATTTAAAACTGAATGCGGCGTCGGGCTCATTCAACATGATGTTGGGGGAGAAAAAATTATTTTTTTAGGTTATTGGTACTAATATTTCACAAATAAATATACCGATTACTTTCTTTCCTACTCCCCTATGAAGTATTATTTGTAAACAATAATTATCTGTCAGAGGGGGAAAGTACCCCCTCCCTATACTGGATAGGCCACTGAAACAATGGAATGTAACTTACTTCATTCACCACAAGTCGGCCATATTGAATTGAAAGCGAGGTTGACTGTTTTTTGGGGAACCTGAAAATGAGAATGAGAGGAATCCAGTAAATAAAACGATATTTTCCAAACGGTGATAATTTATGCAAAGCTTAAACACGCCATTTTTGGGTCGCTTCATCTAGGTCATAACCGTTGGTGCGTCAACGAAAAGTGACACTCGCTGGTACGCCTCAAACCATGGCAGCTGTGTCGATATTTTTGCCCCTGGGAAAGACATGATTGGAGCATATATTAGAAGTGATTCTGATGTAGAAACAGTCAGTGGTACATCGGAAGCAACACCTCTTGTTTCAGGTAATTATACCAGGGGCTGATCGAGTTACAAACTGCTTAAACTAAAACAATATCATTTTCCACTGCGTAAATGAAACTCAGTTTTGGTTAATGCAAGAGATACGACAGCACAATAATCGCTAGGACTAATGGAACAGTTTGAAAATCACCATTTCCAGTCTTTAAGAACCTGCTTTTTTGCCAAAAATAGAAAAATGGGAAACGTCAAGTGGAAACGTTAGCAGAAAGTTCCTGGTGGGATTTTCTCAATATTTGTTTTTGGCAGATAGGAAATCCATTGTCATTGTTTATTGGCTTTCTATATGTGGCTATAAGACAAAACCTTCAATTTGTTCTGCTTTGGTACAGGTGCAATTGCTATACTGCTATCAACACAGAAGGATTTGAACCATGATCAAGTGAAAGCCAAACTTCTCAGCAATGCCACTCCAAATGTCCTCCAAGAACCTCTCCCAGGGGGCTCCCCTAACCTGTTGCTCTATGTAGTGTAGAGCAAGACCTCCTTTAAAAACACACTAATTCACAAGGAGTGTTTCAAGAATACACACCAACATCGATGGGAAATTAACTTTAAAATGATCCCTTGTGATAATTTCGAATATAGGTCTCGATAATGATTATCATTGGATAGAAGTAAGTCAAATTGTCTCTCTGCATTGAAGCTGAGAAAGTAATTTAAAAAGAAAAGAAAGTAGTGTACAGTCGGTCAAAACAATCAGTTTAAACCTATGGATTATCCTTAATGACCACTGACAATAAATTAGGCCTTTGATGATACATTCCGTTTGTTTTATTCGTAGATTTTAGGGGTTTTGCCTGAAGAGGCGCAACACATTGAGTGCTGTGTATATGTTCGTGAAAAAGATTCGTTGGTTGACTACGAAGCCAACAAACCCAAATTCTTGTCTAAAGCGTCTTGAGACAGCAGATTCGCCGTCACATTTGTTCATGTAACTGTCCGGCACTTGTCTAAAGGAGCAGTTTGTAGGAACCCTATTACGTAGGTCCAGTGGTGTCAATTTGTACCAGTAATTGGGTGGATGGGGATGCAGAAAGGTGGGGGATGACATGAAAATATGAAAAGCGAGGTGGGGCACAATATGAGCGATACTGAATGTATTTTAGTCTTTGTAAGTAATTTTTTTGCTCACCACAAAAAAGTGGGGGGTGAGGATGAGTCAATAGCCCACCCCCCGTAATAATTGGGAGGATATATATCCCTCATCCGCCCCCCGGATTACTGAAAGTAAGATTGCAGAAAATATGAAAATTATACCATCTAAATCAGTCATTTTCCCCGAACTAGGCAGCAGTATCTAAGGTTCACTTTTCTGAAAACTGTATTTCAAAGTTGCCAATAATTTCAATGGCACCTTCTTTTGGCATTGGTATGTTTTTGCATTCTATATAATGTAGGTTATGGGGTACATCCTTGTACTTTTACTAGAATTTATTCTATCAAATATCAATACACGTGAAAAAAGACCTGATATTTTGTCCTGTTCGCAATGAATGTCATTAAAACGCTCAGTTGGTCAGAACATCCTCTTTGAATAAGAGTTCACTGCGTTCATATCATTGCATCGTTAATTACTTTGAGATTAGAGAATTCCACAAAGTTAATAAGTAACAGGCCCACTTTCCACTGAGAATCATTGTATATATAATGACAACTTTAGACTTTAATGACAACATAATTATGGTTGAGAAATAAACACCGTACTATGTGTTTTCTCATATCCTTTAACTGACGCCTCATTTTCATCTTCACAAAAAATCCATACTGGAGGGGAGTATCCTGGGTAATTACCTCTCCAACAAAGCAGGCTACAATTTAATTGTTCGCCTCAATTGCCTGTCTTTTCAGTGATTCCTGAAGCTGGTGGGGGGGGCGTGTAGTCAGTGACGATAAGACCCAATGCGTGGTTTTTAGATTAAATACCAAACAGCTGTTATTAATTTGGTCAAGTTTCACACATGCTGTAAGTCTTCTAAATATCAAGGACTTGAAGGCTACTTGTTACTTTTGAAATACACCTAACCTACTTTGTTCACATCTGTGTCTGTTTAAGGACAGAGCGTTAAAAAAGATTAGAAACTCGAGCGTATCGAGTTTAAAATAGTTAATTTTGAAGATGTTCAGCCATCGTGATCTCAAATGGTGTATTCTTTTAATTTACTGATCTACCAATTTCAACCCTTATTAAAGCTTTGATGTCAGCTTAATACCCAAGGCCCACCAAATGAGGAGCAAGATCAAGGAATATGCAAATGTTCGTCAAGACTTAGAGAGACAGAGATTTAACAAATGTAAGGTGACCAAACTTAAATTAAATTATATGTGGTTATATGTGGTACTGTTGAGTTGGCTACTGATGGGCCGAATTAAAGCACCATTGTAAAGTAGGCAAGAGCCAGTATTCGGACAGTTTGGACCCAAAAGTATGCTACTTGCGTTATAACACATAGCCAATGCTGGCCCAATTTCTCAAATACATGTATAAACATAAACATATCATATATCAAGCCCAAGTCACACTGTCACAATTTTGACCTCGATGGCTCCTGATTTATAAAGACTTTGTGAAGCGCAGCAAATCGTAGACATTACTTTACGGAATCTGTGAGAATCTAGAAGAACATTTGCTGATCCTTTAGGTCGGGAAAGGCTTATTTACGAAAGTTTTGAGTAGGTTCCAAACTATTTTTTTCTAACGGTTGGGCAACACCACAGTGCAATCATTATTCAATTAGGTATATTCTTAAGGCCATTGGACAGTCATTTGTGGCCTCTGTTGATAATCGTAGATGACTGTTATAACGATTCATTACGAATGTATAAAATAATAATACGTTATGAGACCTTTTGTTACGTATATGACGGAGTGATAAACGTTCCTACTACAACCATAAGTGAAGTGTGAATGATGGTCAGGATAATCGTCTATTTTACCATCGGGTATTCCTCAGTGACTCCAATGGACTAGAACCATCGACATCACGTACTAGATCGTAAACTATCTTAGTGACACCGTGCTTCATCTGCTTCACATGCATACAAATATACTTACTCCGGTAGATTAACCGTCAAAATCCGTAAGAAATTAAGCTGCATTATTGGTCCTGTACTTTCCGACTCATCACCATAAACATAACACGTCCATGGTTAATCGGACGGTATCGTTGCCAAAATCCTGACAGTGTGTCCTAAGCTTTAGCCATCAAAGAGCATTTCCCAGTGGTATAATATGTTACAACCGAAATCCAATGGTGGCCCAATTTATGATGTATTGGCCCAACGGCACCCCGATGAGCAAATCTAGGCCCGCCCAACGTTCATTCAACGTCGAATGCGTTCATTTGAGGCTTAAGATACAGGTAGGGTCTCCGACGTTCCTGCAGTTCACGAATGTCACGTACGACGCGTCGTCCATCAGCGAACGCTAGAACAAATGTTCATGCTCGGTTTTCATTTGAGTTTCCCGTACACGACATTCGCATGCTGTGCAGATAGATCAAACATAAAACTGTCTTTAATTAGGAAAATAAATTAGGAAAATTGACAGATTCTTTTCAGATTACAAAGGACATTGAATGATTTCGCATGACAGGCTGTCGCCGAAAAGTCAAAATTTACTTTATTGGAACTCGAAGGTATAGCCAGAGAGGTAATATGATTTGACATAACATGACAAGAAAACTGTCGAAACCCGCTTTCCATTCTCGTACTCCCCAAACCTTGTCCTCATAAACCAACCCTCTTTAAAATGATCCCTCTACATCTCCCAACTGCACCATCCAATCCGCCCCACCACTCTATCTTTCCCTTAGAATAGTCAGTTCTCTGAAAGGAGTCTGACACTTCATTGCAAATGTCTCGGTCACACACTTGCTCTCAAATACTCCAAGTTCAAATGCAGTCTAGTGAGGTTAAGATGACGTAGAATTGGTCTGTCAATCAAGTGAGAACTGGCGAGGAATAGAGTGATTTCAGGGCTGAATCCTGGAAACTTGACACCGAAGGACTTCGATCAATCTCAAGTCTCGCTTCTCGAACTCTGTCCAAGCATAGTCAATGTCTTCATTGGATTATTACCGTTCAACTACTATCCTTTTTTCTAGGCCTTGTTTATGCCCCGTCTACAATTTGGTTGGTGTGGAGAACGTTTCGTAAGTTGAACTTCCTTCAACCAAAAGGTCACGGGCAAACTGCAAAACCACTGTGCCTTTTTGTTTAGAGCTGTTCACAAATTTTCAGATTGAATAATCTTTTAATTATGAAGTTTACACTACAAATTCGCATGTCTCTTCTTCACGCCGGTAGATGCAATACAAAATTTCCTGAGATGTATGAATTTAGCCCTAGTTTCAAATTATCTGAAAGGGGCCAGAGGCATCAAACAAAACGCCATTTCCCCCAAGGTCTCCCTCGTTTCGCCATTGTATTAGTCCTTTGTTAATTGTGAGTGGACCGAGTCTGTTCCTTTTTCGTTCATTTAGTTTGGTTTTGATTAATTCACCAGTCTCGGTATTGGAGGCCTTATGTTGATAACCTTATGACGTCAATGGTCTTCCGACGACTATTTTGTCAATGTGTGCGGCCTGCGGCTACAGACGTTACGTCTTTACTGGATGCATTCATCTCACTGAAATTTATTTCAAATTCCCCGAGTCACATGCTTCGTTGGCAGGAAAATTCACTTGCCTACAGACAAAAATACTGAGATGATAAACGAGAGATGTATACAAGGAAACGTACGAAGGATTCGGTCAAATCGTGTCAGCCATGCGCCTGCAAATTGAGTGCCGTTTAGCACAAATCCGATTATTTCTGGCACATGTGTTCAGGCCTAGCTGACTTAAGATTCAATCCTCATTCCTTGTCACGAATTTGTCCATATTTTTGCGCATGTTCAATCATTTGATAAATATATAATGACGACAGTAATATATTGAATTATCGACATTTTGACAGGGGTACGTTGCGCTGTTTTACTTGACAATAAATCTCAATATTTGAAATCCAATTCATTATTCATAGACATTAATGGAATTTTCACCGGGTAAACTACAAAAAACACCAAAAGGGACAGAAAAGGAATCACATTAAATTTCTCCTTTACACTCGAAACATTGTACCTGGAGTTATTCCCGCAGTATGTAGTATTCACTGGAAACGTAACAAGTGGATACAGTATTTAAAAATATCAACACCAGAAAAGTGAGATTATTTCAGGGAAAGGAAATTGGCTCTGTTGTGTTTATTTGTTGATTTCATAATTATACCTTTGCGCTGACGGTTCCATTTCTGGTCATTCTCTTTGCAGGATTTTTCATGAGTCATTGATTTCAATGATAGTTTAGTTGCTTTTGTTGGAAGTTTTTTCATGTAGAAAGACTTATAATACTTTTTGCCTTCGAGGTGTTTTAATGGGAATTCCCGATACAATACTCTACAGAACATACATGTAAGTTCGTGCGTTTTCTCACGTTGAAGGGATTTATGTAACTTCATCGAAATTCATATCAAAGCCCTCCGATTCCCTCTAGCTCTTCAACCCATGAAAATAAAGCTCTCCAACGTCGTTGAAGGTGACGATAAAAGTGTTATCAAAGAAGAAGACTATAAGGCGTTGATGTTGGCCCATACCGAGAGTATTATAAGATTTCCAATCCATAAGACACGTGGGAGGAACTGTTAGTGGTGTATTAGGCGTGGATGTTACCATCGTTGGGAAAGAGCATCTGCCCCCAATCGATGCTTTGACAGCATGTAATCAATGAACTCTAGTATCAACCACCTGCCTCTTCCTTCCAGTTCAAGACCGAGGGTAAAATGTCTTGGAATTCCGTGAAGACTTTGAATAAAGGAAAACTTATAATGCTTCTTGTGGAGGGAACAGGGGAAACCCATTGCCTGTATAGAAACTTGAAAAATACTGAAACACAAAATACAAACAGTTCATTTGAGGTACAAGACTTTTATAATGGATTTTTCTGGCTATTTGTAAACTCAGGGCATAGGAATGGCGAATATGATTCAAAACACTGCAATGAAATATTACAGCGATCAACGGAATAAGTGTCATGGCAATTTTCAAGCAACATGGGTAAACATAAATTTTCCTTCGGCCAAACGTGTCAGTTGCCCTTACTCTGAATATCTACTCAAGCAGAGGGACCAAGCTAGATGTAGTAGGAGCGGGTAAACTATGGGAGGAGGTGTAAATGCACTGATACAAGCCTTGTTGACTACAGTGCAGGCAAAAGCAAATTGAGAATCATTCTACGGTACTAATCAATTTATAAAATCCCCAAAAAGTCTATAGAAGGACATTCACATGAAGTGGGTTATTTCTAGACTAATTTGCGATTACTTAACACGGACAACAGGCTATTCGCGTCATAGGCTCACCACTGAATCTCATTGTGGACTTCAGCGTATCTTGGACTCTCAATAAGAAACTGTTTTCGGGATCTGAGAAAAGTGTAAATTTCATTTCTGACAGGTGCAGTGAGTATAACTTTGTGCAAATAACACTATTGCCAATCCAATTAGTTCACTTCGTAATTTGCTGGCAATATAATTGATATCATCGAAGTAGTTTTTCTAATCTTAAATTGAAATTAAAGCTTGTACATCAGCCATAAGTGAAATGGCATCGCTATCGTTGATGATGCATCTACAGCTCTTTTGAAATAGATAAGAATGGTCAGAAATCTTCCACCGCAATCCATATCTGCATGGATTTTCATGCATATACACTGCAACTTTACGAATATTTTTAAAGGCTTAACATAAAACTTGCTCCAAATGAGAATTCACATTCACTTATTTTAGAAGTATTAACCCAGTTTTCCTATACCCTCGGTTTCATACATAAAATAGACCGAAATCATAGATTCAATACAAGTGTATAATTTTGATATTTAATTATCTAGATGTCTACCCAAGGATGCAAATAAATTTATTGACAAACTGCAGTATAAGCCACTGCTTGCAAGGTACCAAACATCAGGTCAAATAGGCGTGGATGGTAGGAGTCGACTTGTTAACAATCCACCTTCGGAAATGACGATTATACCAAGCTAAGGGAACAGAAAACAAAACTGCATGTGGGTGAACTAATGGCTTGAATATCAACATACTATTGACCGTGATCCACAATGGGAATATAGCAGGATTTATGCCAGTTAAGGTTTTTAGGCCTATAATTCAATATCTTGCGTCAGACTGTCTCGAAGTTGGGATTCGGAAATTCCGGAGGACAAGTGTGGATTACGGATCTGTAGAGGGAGGACTTTGTATTCCGCAGGGTCATTCCCTAGAACCGATCGCGCCTTGATCGGACAGTCTGGCCGGAGGGCAACTGTCCCTACTGTACAGCGACAGCTACCCTTGGTGACCACCGATTGTTGCCTGTGGTAAATAACGCCAGCCTTGGGTGGTCTTTGATCTTTGGCGAATAACTTTAGGCATAGAATTGGGTCAAGTTACTCAGTGATATTCTAAGATCAATCAATCTGGTTATACAGGTCTTAGATAAGCATTATTCATTTCTGAGCAATGAAATGTAGAACCCTCTTGACATGAACATGGAAATTTAAGATTTATTGAAAAACAAATAGGAAATACTTTCCACTTATTTCGTGAAAAGACGAAATCTGCAATGAGCAAAACTAGAAAGGGTGTGAGCGTCTCTGTCAATTTCGATTGTAGGTTTCAACAGAAACCCTTTCTTGAGACCGGACTAGGTTGTTATAACCGAACAGATCGTCTGTAGGCTTACTCAGCTTGTTGATAAAATTGCTGCAAGGTATAATAAGATACAGAGTTCTATTAAATTACACCTAATACATGCAGAGGACTTTAAATAGCTAGACATCCAAGTAAAATCATACAGTATGAACGGAAACTGAATTAAAGTACGCCAATTAACGAAAACCCCAAGGAAAGATAAATGGTATAAAACGTCACTATTTAGAGTTTACCATTATTTTCTTCTACTTATTTTACGACTCATCCATGGTGCTTAGGCAAAAGATCCGCCCAGCATAACTCTTGTAGCCACCGGTATTTAATTGGGTCTTCAAGTTGTGTGCAATACGTGTTAATTTGGCCAGGTCTGCGAAGAAATGACAGTTTGACGAAGAACTAATCTACTCTTTATGAATGATTAACCTGCAACGTAATTACGCGACAAAATGCATGCATTAAACTCCAAGATTATATATCAAAAGCAAGACGATGTAATCAATTTTGATGTCAACGTCAAGTGAGCGTTGTTTTCGTGATTATCATAATCCAGACACTAGTCGTGGGACACTCCCACCCATAGGGTTATACACTGCTTGGAGATGTGTAATGAAGGTATTTTTCATATATGTGGATGTCTTGACACGTTGTGGACCATTAACAGCTCGCAAAACAACCGTCTCTCAACACACAATCAACAAAAAATCACCCCTGCCCATTCGTTATTGATGAGCCTCACGTCAGTACAGTTCCGGTGATAGGTAAAATAAAGAACCAAAGGAACGGAAGGCTGTGATTGGTTAATGGCTTTGAGGCAGTAGGCGTCATAGGCTATAGATATAACGGGCTGGACTTATTTGAACAGCACACAGAAGGTAGTGATCGACACAAGGAGATTAGTACCTGGTAATCAGACGGCAGCCGTTTATTCAAGGTAAAGTGACAACTGTTTCACCTTTATGCTTTTGTGGCAGATTTGATCGCTTGATTTCAAAGACATTTCACTTTTGAGGGAATCATATTGAACAAATATTTAAAAAATACATTCTTGTCAACTTCAAATGTCTGTCAAATGTCAGAAATGTGCGATAGTGTCGAAAGCAGCAAGCACTATTCTATTGTATTTAGGCCGAAAGCAATTTTTTCTGCACTTATTTTAAAAATTCATGCTTTTCATGTGGTTCCAATTATGCTCTTACTAAACCATCAAGAGTGAGATGGAAACTTCAACCTGGTTACTTCGTCAACTGGGGAATATTTTCTCCGGCCTATGAGAGAACAAATCGTGTAGACCACTTGGACAATTGAATGGATGACTCTTGCCTAAAATTAACGAATGAAAACTGGAAACGAATCAGGTACAGTTATGTATAGGAAACCCTCTCTTCTATTATTGTATAATCAGTTGTATGATTAGTTTTGAGACAAAAAGATCGGCTTCTGAAAACAAATTAAAAAACCCTCGTTTTAAATTCAATTTGTCAATAATTCGTTACTTCAAACTAGTCGCGGTTTCATGAGATATTTGGATTTCTAATGTAATGCAGAGTGACGTACATGACAGGATTTTTGACGTGATATGATTTTTTGATAGGATAATGTACAGATAACATCTGTTGCCCCAGGCTGTGTTAGGAGATGCCTGCATTAGTTTATACATGGTCTGCTTTGAAATATTTGGTTAAATATTTAGTTATTAGTCATACGAGGAACGAATGTAATGACATAACGGATGAGTAGAATTTAAGGCATAGGGGCCTGTAAGTGTGTTGCTTGGAAATGGATCGATTTGTAATAATTCTATAGAGAGTTGAATGAGTCGAGATTAGATCCTCTTATGTCCCTGACTAAAGCACTACAAAACCACGTTGACAACGACAAACTCGAAATTCCATTTCAAAAACCGTTTGGCAAGTTCTTTTTAAAAGGCACATATTTATAGTTGTTTTACTGCTAAATCGACAAAAATTGGGTTGATTGGCCTCCTTCAATTCAACCATTGCCTAAAATTATCATATTCGTATTAAACCAAGTTTTGATTTATCTTAATTTTTTTAAGACACAGTTTGAGAATTTCTCGTTGACAGCTAGACATCAACAGTTTTACCGTGTGAACAGAGTTCTGTATCATTTGCAATTTCCAATGAAAAACTTAAATTTTCAAACTGCTTGGTAGGCCTACGGACGTAATGCATGGTAGTCAGATGTACGAAGTTTGTTAACAGGTTATTATGGTTTCATTATCATGTTAAATTCAAACCAAAACGAGCATATAACAGCACTCATCCTCTAACTCCAGCGCTCTTGTTCAGCAGACTGCTTGTCCGTGGGACGAGTGGTCTAATAACATCGTATCTCATGACTACACCAACATAAACAGCTGAACAAATCATGAAAACTTCAGTTTTCAGACGCATAAAAAGCCTATCAGGTTGATACGGGCAGAGTTATAGTTTCAACTGTAAATTTATGTGGTTAAAAGAAAAACATTTCAAAAAATTCGAATGGATGAGGCATGAAAACTTTAAACGTTATTTTAACAAATGACCTTTAGTTTAAGTGATAAAGAACAAATAAAGTTACTAAACTGAGTGAGAAAAATCCAATGAATAAAAAAATGAAAATCTCAGCCACTGTCTGACGGCAAACATGATAATTAATGACAGTGTGAAGAGAATTACAGGCCGTGAAGAGAAACTGTCCATACATTCGTATCCTGTCAGCAAAACAGTAACAATATAAAGCAGGACAATCTCGCTGGCACGACCATCTTCCGATTCCCAGCCTGCACACGCGTCCTTCTTCAAAATATTTCATCTGAATGCAATCCATGATCGGAGTAACGAACTCACAAAACGCTATCCAAGACGATTGATTCAGGTACCTAACGCGTTATTGTGATCAAGGATAAGGTGAATTACAGCATTCGCTGGTATTTCGTCCTTCCGCAGGTTCGGTCAAAATGATAAAATGTATACACAAAAAGTCTTGTGGGACAAAATAAGTGGGAATTCAAAGCACATTTCGGCTATGCCAGTCGGTTTCTGCCACCTCAGAGGCACGGAGAGAGTTCTGACAGCGATGTAGATAAAGAATACAAATATACAGCTAGTGGCACCGTTTGAAAGAACACAAATGCAAAGCTTTAGTTGACACAATTTAGTTTTAAAAAGTTGGGGTTGGATGCGCACAAACAAGCTGACTTTAACACACCGTTATACACTTCCTCACATGATGTGCACGATTTCATCACCCCCCAACAATAATAATCTTTTACAAACACGCGCTTACCTCAACAGTACGACTACATGTACATCATAATTGAGTTACATCTTGCCTAGCATATGTAGTTTTGTTAGGATTTCATTCGTTTACAATGCAACTACATTTTCGCCTAAAATGTAGTTACAAAATATAGTTACATTTTAGGCGAAAAAACACAGAATTGGATTAGACCAGGTAACGTAAAAAACTAACTTCTTCCTAACAGGATAACAATGAATTCCCAAGGACTCTCGTGTAGACGTTAATTATACTCCACGGTATAGAATGAAGAGGTACGGTCTCTTTTCTGCCGCATTTTTAATTGACTCAGGGCGGTTGTCGCCAGGTGAAAACTACCTGAATTGTGGACATACGATCCATTTAGACCAGTGTCTGATGAGTGTATCACTCCTATCAAGTGACAAGATGAACGGTCGATGTCAGCGCTGGTCGTATTATAGCAGTTCAAGAATTCGCTGAAATTCACCTGAATTGTTCAAGTGCGTCATAGGATCACCACTCCAAAGTTTCCGGAGTGCAGCCCCTTTTTAACGATGAGGTTTGAGCGAACGGGGCAGATATGTGCGCTGCCGTTAAAAACACTAAGTGCCTTGCTGGTTTCATCGGGGGCCGACAGAGTTACGGCACTGATTAATGCAAATCTTGTCGGCTTATTGTTGTTTATACGACGAAAATGGAAAGTTAACCAAAGGAGGTAAATTTCTTCTAAATAAATAAATAGATCAAATGATTTGCTAAAAGAACTAGATTGAGCTGACTTAACACCACACTAATTTTGGGATTAGAAACATCATTGAGAACAGAAATCAATATCTGGAACATCGAGGTTTGAGTGTCCTACTCACTTTCTTGGGCGTCACTGCACTCTTTATTGTCAGCAAAGTCAAACTGATCCATAAAACTCAATATTAAACACCACGCCTTCGCCTTCTTCCAACTGAAACTAAATTATACTTTGAAAAACGAAGAGTTCCTACATGTTTCTTTGATCAACAGACCTTTGACAACCACACGGTGATAGGGTGTGGTCTTTGAAAGAGAAATGAAGCGAACTTCTTTTCCTGCTGGACTTTGGTATGGTAATCAATTACCAATTTATGACAAATACATGTACAATTCTTCTATTGTCAAATTAAACATTCTGTTCAACTTGAAGCCAGTTTAGCTTAGCAGATTTTGCATACTGTAGCATATTTGGGGTAAATGAAATTTACGCACTTCCCTGTAATGGGAATCATATCCTAATTTAATTTTACTTCGTGTCACCATAATCGCGAAATAAAAATGTTGTAAATTAATGAGCATCACGGAGATTGGTCTTTGATCAAAGTAAGAAGGAGGAAACTTGATTGGGAGTCATTCCTTGTTGGGGCTTTGAACCATAAAATGCAGTACATAAGATGCATATAATTCATTAATTACGAAACAATTCTAGTTATTCAAGAACAGGGCGTAACTTTTTTGCTTTGTTACCAAAAACTATACAGCAGACATTGTTATCCTCGTCCTTACAATTCCAAATGCTTCGTGTTGTTTACTACTGTTGTGACGCAGGAGAGATCGGAATCTATTTTATTTGGGCATTTTGCCTTGGTATTTCAATCTCATTTTATGATAATTTGAAGATTACGATCTCTGTTACAGGTAAGAGAAAAGCATGCTTAATATTTCTTCATCCTGTAAACTGATCCCCCGCCTTTGCCATGTTTACACAATCCCTCCCTTACCAAATGGCAATTTCCAGTTAACATAAACACCTAAACCAAACTGACAGCGACATTCTAATCTTTCTAATGAATTGCAAGGGAGGTCCACTGTCCGCTGGAACCATATTCATTTGGCGTTTAGAAAAAAATCATTTATTTATTGTATAGATGAGCAAGAACGTGAAGAATCGTTCAAATCGCCCGTATCACTCACACATCCACACACACGCAAAGAAATGTCATAATAGGAGATCTTTCGTTACTTCCCAATTAAGGATTCACGGGGTAAGGGAACTTGTAATAAATCAGTGAGCAATAGTTCAAGCAACTCTAGAAGACCAATGTAGAGAAGTATGTAGGATGAACTGTGGCTATCTCACGCCCTCACATTGTCGAGATATTTCACATCTGTCTCCATAAAAATCTAAACTTGGATTTTCTATGATTGAACCAATAATCCAGAGCAAAATCAGTTGCCATTAAGTGCTTTGAACAGTTTTATAAAACTCAGTGAGGTGTTATAAATGCCGAGAAATCGAACCTGAAACGAGGAAAAGTACAAGCATTTTTCTAGAAGCAAATTTGTTTTTACGAAATGAACTCAGTTGTTCTGTAAGGAAATCGTTTGGCTGTTTGGGATTGGTACCATCAATCATTCGTCATATTAATTTGAACATTTTAAATTGTTAGTCAGTGAGCTTTGCTTTTGATATTCTCTTATTTCAGAATTATTTTTTTCCGGATTTCGTTCTAAAGGACCATTTGCAATCACTACAAGCTGACTGGAGTAAGTACAAACATAGTTATCAGGTAATTCCCTTCTCTAATGGGTCGGAAATTCTAAGACTGAAATACCACAAGTTAGACATGCTTCCCAAATCACACACACGGGGCTCCTAGTCCACTAATTGCGCTGGATCGTGCAGTCTGTGAGATGTATGACACGTTGGTTTATGCTAAAATGTTAAATTATTAAACACAAATTTGTTAAGAGGAACAGCTCATTATTTATTCAGCTTAATTTGACCCATCCATCATGAACAGACGTAGGTATGGGCGAAACTAGCCAGGAAGCCACCTCTTCTATAACCACAGCATCAATTCAACATTTGTCTACTCAATCACGAAAGCTGTTGTTAAAAACGTTTAAATTTCGAGACTAAAACAACAATCAGGCGGCTGTAATTCATCATAGTCCAAATCATGTTAAAGAATAAACAGACATACTTCAATGTTCACGGCTTGACCATACTGCACAGCCTTTGAAGAACTAAATCGTTGTGTTTCATTACAAACGACGTCGTAGCGGTGACATAAGTTGAAAGTAGGGTCATCATCAACATTTATACAATACCCAAAGGAGGGTGCTAACTGTTGGAAGGCGTTGTTAAAGCTCTCCCCTTGTACTGATATCTATACAACAGCGGCCGATTATAAACATGTCTCCAAAATGAGAATCCTAATTTAAACCTGTAATTTATTGGACATGGTGTTTCGTGTCTCTAACCTTGCCGATATCAAGTTCCAATTATTTATTATCATTTTTGTTCGTACAGGAGAGCTATCTATTCTTCGCTGTAACTACCGAATTGCACCAAGGGGTGAAATTTCCAAGAAAGTGTAAGATTTGCTGATTACTAAATGATGATAAATAAATGTATTTGTTTTAGGTTGGACTTTGCTAGATTACTTACACAAACTGTAACCAATGTTTATAATGTTCATTGAAATGTTTGTACAAAAATCCACATGTACAAATTACTCCAGATCCCACAATTTATTGTGGAAAGATAAACTGTGTACGAGTGCACTGGGCTTTAGGCTTGAACAAGACACTACAATGTTTAGAAAAAGGTAAACGTCACTTAACGTTGAAGTCGCTGTTAGAGAAATTGAGAAATTAAAAATGGTTAGATGGGCTAGCCATCTTGTTGAAATTGAGTCTGCTTTGTTTTTTTATAGGGGATGGCATTTGTTTCTTTTTTAATTCATCGTTATTATTTTGTTAACTTTCTCGATATGCCAGTCATTGGGTCGTATGGATATAAACTGGCAAATGCTTTGAAGTTCAAGCAGACAGCAGAAGCATTTACTGAGAAGTCAAACCATTAAGACTAAGCAAATGCTTGAATTTGTAGGGATGAAATGTGTCTTTTACTATTCAGCAGGTACTAGTATAAATATTGGCAAATGTTTTATGCTTGTGGTTGACTGCGCAGCCGAACGATTTTGCACAATAGGGCTTCCATTGTCTGCACGTACAGACACACACAGTGCAGCACGGTGCTGTATCTTGAGACTTCGCATGGCAGATAAGTACGATGGCAGTAATTTTGATCGCAAAAACCTCGATGAAGAAAATTGCTCTGCCACTCTCAAATCGGTACAACTGTCTGCAATCTGGTTTCTTGAGATTCCCTCCTAAAGGCATACAGCGTTTCCTTTCGAATGACATTTCTGAATGCTGCCATTTTGAACATTAGTAAATGCTCCTCGTTTTCAAGCTTGCCCTGACCCAGTCTTGAAACATGTCAAGTAAATACTCCAATTCTGTAGACCTTACTCATTTTTATTCTTACAAATGAAGCAACTGCTTATTATCAAGAACAAGCTTAAAGAGTAAAAAGTAAATACTTTTATTACTTTATAGCAACTGCACTAAAGTAAAAGCATTTGCTTCATTGTTATTCATACAAACACGAGTAAATGCTTTAAAAATAGTGGTAAAATGGAAATGCTACGTTTTATTCATACGACCCATTATACTGATCATTAGTCTAACATCTCTTGTAGTCTTTAATTGTTAACTTTCCGTATGTTATGACTGAAAATTAATCACTTTGAAATTGGAAGGCTGAGAGTGCTCTTGACAGACTTAAAATATGGACCACAAACGTAACCAAGAATGAAATTCCCCCCTTTATTACAGAACATAATGGAAACCAAGGCCGTCTTTATGGTCGCCATATTATGCTGTTGGTGTCTAGTCCGTCAGCAGGTACATGCATCGAGACTAGACGATCTCCGCCAACAGTACAACCTAGACACAGAGATTGAACGAGAATCACAGCGGAAAAGGCGTCCGCTGAGCTCGTTAAACAGGAGACCCGAGCAACATGATTACCACTTTGGCGGTACTCTCTTCCGTAAAAGGATGCTTGGAAATCGCGAGTTGGTGATTCAAGATCCTGGTTACTACGCATTCGAAGACGAGTAAAGATCTAGACAAACTGAAGTACTTATTTCCTACCCGACATGCGACACTGTTCCTTGCAGCCTTGCCGCATAGACTGACTATAGAATTGTGACATTACAGCTGGCTGAAGAATTCACTCTGATGGTATCATCCATAATCAGATGAATTTCTGAATTCACCAAAGAATGATATGTGTTACGTGGACATTAATTCTCAAAGAGTTCCGTGTTGTTTATTTCATTTGTAAGAGTCGCGCTAAAATCACTATGCCTTAATCCAAAATTGCGCAATTTTTCTCCTGGATTTATTTCAGTGCTGTCTCCTTGCTGTATATAGGCCAACTGGTTCCGACGATACAAAACACAACAAAGACAAGCAGTGAGGCTTTTTTTTGCGAACATATTGAACGCAACTGCTTTAATGAACCTTGATAGATGTAGGACAAAACTTATTGATGGCTATGACTGCGGCTTGTTGACAAGCCATATCGCAGCGCACTAAGACGTAGTCGTCATTTCGTTCTATGACATATTCCTCTTATTTAGATAACCTAGAATACGCCCAAAGTGCAATGAGTTGGCCTAAATATTCCATGTAGTAGCTAAGATGCGTAGAGGTTTGGAATGATCTGATGTAGACAAAGGCTCCTTCGTAGAGTCCTAAGTACCCCTTCTTTTGGACACAAATTATTGACGTTAAAAGAGGCGGTTTATTGGAGTGGATCTCTTTGTTACTGCTCCTAGAGTAAGCATCCTGGGTTCAAGAAACCTGACTACCTTCCTCTTGCCCTGTTTCAGTTGAAGCTCGTGTTACTTATGAAGTTAGCCTATTTCGTGTTTAGAAAATGAGTTCTGCATCCATTCCCGGTTGAACAAGTATTTCATACCGTCTTTTATTCATTCAATACTTTATCGCCCAGTGCTGTTCTTTTTAAGGTGACACGAAGAGATATGCGAGAACTGACTGGGCTTGAAGATGAAATATCGCTTAGCACTATCTGACGACAATATGAAAGTCAACGAACTCTGCTAATGAAGTTAGTGAAACCCTCTCTGCAAGTGCACTGTTAATGGTGATTATTATGGAAGTACATGGGGCGGTACTTAACTAGAAACAATGCCGGGCCCTCTACTTAAGAGATTGGCGTTTGACTGATTTAATGATTTCCAACAGAACAGCAACTTGTCATTAAGTCGATGCCAAAATAACTATGTGAGAGCTTCACAGCTAGACACACGTCAATAAATGTCTCCATTTGATAATGAAATACAAAAAAGGAATTGAAAATGGGCATTTTGTGTTTTTGGCTTCATGCAATTAAACGTGACCAAAACGCTTGTATTAGTCTATAACTTTATAAGAATGAACAATTCTAAATCTGTTCAAATGCAGAAATGGTACATCAAGCACAGTTGATGGAAGAAACATAAAATCAACTACAAGTTAACTTCTCGAATAGTTTACTAAATTTCTTAAAAATGGTAAAATAAACATTAATGAATACATGTACTACATAAAACGCTTAACATTATGTTATTCAAAGCAATGCAATGGCTGTTAACACTTTTTTCCGACATTGTAAATTTGACAAAATAAAAGAAGACTATGGGAAGAAAACGTTTTATGAATGTTCCATTCTTCTTTAATGCATAACGCGTGGTCATCCAGGTTTATCCTAGAGGGCTCCTGTTGTTTTTTCTAATCGTGAAAGTAATAGGAAAGAATGACAGTAAACCTTGACTTCATGGATCGAACTCACGTGAATATATTCATTGGATATTTTATAGTCAAAGCAGTAGACATCCTCGGGTCAGTTCCTATGCCTGCAGATAAATTTAGCAATTTACCGATTTATAGTCCTTCAGCATTAAAAAATCTTTAATTTTACATGTAAGTATCGAGCGTTTGGGGCTTCCTTTTTAAAGTAAAACAGTTTTGTGTATTTTCTCAGAATAAAGCAAAAAGAGAGAGAAACTTGAGAAAACTGCTTGAGAAGAAAACACATTTGATTTCATTGATAACGTTGTTCAAACTAATGACACGCGCAGAGTTATACGTGTGTGCTTTATTTAGCAGTTGAAAACTGTTGAGTAAGGTTGTTTTCATCAAGGTATTCTTAATAATACTAGAATTCTTCCCAATCAGTAGCATATCCAGTGGGGAGGGAGAGCATTAGGAACCTTTCTAGGTGAAAAACAAATGGACGGTCATTGCCTTCTCTACCCAAGACTTGGACAGGCACTAATCCCAGTGCAATGTGCTTGATATCAGAAACCACGTGACTGTAGTTCGTGCTATGTTCGCATAAATTGTTATTGGCACATTAAACAACGCTGTTTAAAATCGTGCTGTCAATTAAGTGAGCTGTATAACTGTAAAATAACATTGCTTAGATCATCTGATGTTGGGACCTCAAAGAAAGCAAATGAACCATACTGTAGTTTTAAATTAGATGTTAAAAATCAAAATCTGAAACTTTGAGTTAAATTAGCTTTTGAGCGCAAATGGGCTTACCTGAGTTTCGTCAATCAATTAATTTCACAGTTTCAATCAACAACGAAAGAGTTCTGCGCTGCGTGATAACGTTGATGTGTTCGTGTAAAATTGAAGTTAAAGCATCCACAACCTGAAAGGATATGATTTGCAAAACTAGATTACTACCCCTACAAATGCGTATAATACTGACCGAGGATATATTCATTTATATCTACATGTACAGAGATTTATACTGATCAATTTTCGGGATTATAATGGAGATCCCGGAGTAACTTTCACAATTGATTAATGCACTAAATACCCACATTTAAAGTTTATTCAATCTATATTTACATTTCTTTACATAGAAGTTTTTACACATGGTAGTCGAAACGAATTCTCATAATTTTTTCAGTCAGTGTAGTTTGTATCATTTGATTTAATTCAACTTTGTTGCTATTCAGTTGCAATGTATACTTATTGTAATTTCTAATCTTTGAATTTGTGACGTGATACTCTTTTTTTAAATTTTATTGCGAAATACCGATATCAAAACGTCATAGTGGAAGTTGTTGACCAAAAGAACACAAATAAAATCACTCGACAGTCGAAATCAAACAAGGACATGATTTTGAATTGTAATTGAATGCCAAGTGCAAGTAAAACGGACAATGTTTATGTTTATAACTTGCCCATGTGGCCCTACATGTAGTTAGGCTGTGCTAATACACGTGAGAATTTAAATAGCAAATGATAAGACGACAGGTCTTTGGGCTTTTCAACTACGTCGAGGCTAACGTCCCCAGAGGCGATTGTGACCGGTGTTCGTGTTCGTAGAGGATGTGACAACGATCCTGTAATAAGGTTCCGCGATCATCTCAAAGAGGTGGCTTAAAGTCTTTGCTGCGTTTCACTGCACTGACGCCGGCTTGGATTTAAAGACCCCAATCCTAGGGGCATATTGAGTAATGTGTGTATGTCCCTGTGTTCTGTCACGATCAGGAGAAACTGCCCCGTGGGACACCAGAGATCGGATGAAGAAAGAGCCTCTGCATCAGATCTCTCCAGCTATTTGCTTCGTCTATCAGTTATCTAACAGATACAGAAAATATCATGACCTTTCCGTCTTCTGATGTAATAATTTAATACTTTTGGATTTTTAAGTGTTTTTTTCCCCTTTGGCATACAGAGGTCCCTTAGGGAGGGGAAACAAGATTTCTCTGTTGTGATATTATTATTAATAAAACAGTGGTGTGTACAGCGGGGGGTGGGGGCAGGGGGCAACTCCCCCCTCCTCCCGGATTTTTTCCTTACAAAGAATACTTCAAAGGAAAGAAAGTAATCGGCATATTTATTTATCATATATTAGCAACAACATCCCAAGAAAACATCATCATGAAATCTAAGCAAAGATGACCCCAAGTAAGGCTTTTGATATTTTATTCTCCCCAACATCACGACAAAGCCGCATTCGCTTTTGAATTCCCCCCCCCGCCAAATGCTGGATACGCCACTGATAAAGTACATGTACTTGTTCGTGTATGCATGCCACGTTATGGTATATATGCTCATGATTACAAACTGGCATCTAATTTGGTATCAAAATATAATTCCAAAAAAGCCATCAGTGTCAGCAAAAATGGTATCATAACATTTTATGAAACAAATCACAAACTTGGCTGAAAGAACGCCAATAATAGCAAACGTGGACTGAGACGTATTTCATCATTGACGCAATGAGCCCAAAGATGGAACAGGAGAGGGCGCGCGCAATTTTTCTAGCAACAGATGCTCCTTTGGTTGAAACTCCACTTCGCTGGTTGACAGGTTCACAATCGACTATGAAATGCACGCATTGCGATCGTGGCGCTACCAGCAAAATAATTACTCCCGACCAACACGGCTCTTTTCAACCGATGAGGGGGTGCTTCTGCGCACGGCGGATAATGCACGTATAACCCATTCCTTTAAAAAAATCAGTTTACATGTAAATCGTGTTATTATCCTATTTATTGGTTTATTTAATTTTTTCAAACACTGTAAACGAAATTTGATGATTGAGGGCGCTAACGAGACTGAACAAACTCTGACCACAGAGCTACAAACCGAGCTCTATGCTCAGATGGTCACCACAGCACTCGGACGGCATAGCCCATGTGTGATGAAGAACACAGGCCAGCCTCATTTGCAATTGTAAGAACTTACGACACACGTTGCCTAAACTCTGGCCATTGATATCTGATGCACTGCCAAAAATTTCAACAGGGTAGCCTGTCCGCCCGTCATGGTCAGTCTGATAATTAACCAGCGAAAATATCCCTGATCTACCAGCCCTGTCAGATTGACCCGTCCCTGGGAACAGTCTTAAATTCACGATGATGTCGAACTAGGCGTGAACATTGACTGAAGCAACTTATTTTGTAGAACATCCCATAAAAAAATATTCCAAGAGGACAACAGGACTACACACATCGTAACATTCAGAAACAAATACTTTCTAGGGCCATTCAAGTACGCATTCGTTTGTCTATTTCACTTATGCACAGTGGCGTAAAAATTAAATTTGTGCCGGGGGCCGAGGATTGCGGATGGGGAATTGTTGGAGGATGACTTGCCCGGCAATGCAGACACAATGTGACTCTAGGGGGCGATATTCATGATCCAGATGAACATCTGTAACACGCATGTCATTCCAGCAGACTCTGAATCTGACATCGGACCGGCATATCTGTGGCTGTTTTAAAGTGTTCTCCCTCTGTGAATGCTATTTGATACATTTTGGATAGTAGAACGTCTGAAAATGCTTCACGATCTACCTTATTTTTTTCTCGCCAAGGGAATGTGGGGAGATGATTTAAAGGCAGTGTTTAGGATTTGTAAGATCTCAAAAACGCAACAATCGAATTATCTTGAAATATCTTACTGTAAATTAAGCACATAATAGTGTTAGAAAATCTGTCAAATTTTACCACCAGAAATGCTGTCATTTTCGAGAAAACAGAAATTTTACGTTTTTTACGGACGATCTTTGGAAAATGACATTTCTTTTCGTTATCGAACGACAGGTGTGCTCATTAAGCTCATTACGTAACGTAGTGCTACGGTCCGATGCATCTAACTATAAACCCGTGTATCTTAACAATGCCTTTCATTTAATGAGGCCCAGGTTCGAGTCCCGGCTTGGCCCAGGCTTTAACTGCATTTGGTTTCCAGTCCATACTCGCTCTCGCAGGTTTTCTCCGGGTACTCCGGTTTCCTCCTGCCACTAAAACTGGACCTTCTCCCTAACTCCGTAATGTGATGTTGATTAATAAAATGTATGAATAAACGTACAGTTAACGTTATTGGTGCAAATAGCCTGAGTTGCTGAAAACGCCATTAAAACCAAACAACAACAACAGCCCTTTCCTTTAGGTCTCTCTGTAGCGGCGATTGAGTACGGTCGTATCTCTGTTGTGGCGCGAAATTCAAATTTTGTTGCTCCCAGCAATGTCGTTGAAAGTGATCCACTTTTATCTTCACGGGATACAAGTAAGCAATATCAGTAAATCCTAAGGTGCATCGATCGAGCTTTTCCTCTCTTTCTGAGCTAAATCTGGCCTCATGGCCAATAACACCGACTGGGAATTAACTGACTCCGAATCTGATAATTCGTCATGGAACCAATCGGCATCTCAACAAACCCCAATGGAAGTACAGGAAAAACATGGAAACAATCAACCACGACCCACCATAGATGTTCTAATCAGTCAAGCACAAAATAACTCTCAAACGCATGATGCGCAAACGCAAAGACAGAATAGAAAACGCCCGAAACCACTCAATTACAGTGATGTTTATTCGGACTCGGATTATGATACCCCCTGTAGTGAAACTCCGTCAAAGCGACGATACACCGAAGAACAACCCTCCATTTCCCAACCTACTTTGGTTACTGACTCTCCTGATATCAAATCATCTAAAGTCAATCCAATACGCACAGCTACAGCACTTAATAAAGTAAAGCCTACATTAAAAGTGTGTCGAAAAACAACCAAAGGGGGATTACTGTTAAATGTCACACCTCAGCACAAGCAGGAAAATTGAAAACTCTAACGCGTTGAATGTGGGGGACCCCACACCTTTGAATAATGTAGCCGAAAGAATCAGGTGAAGTGCTGTAGATGCGGTGAAAGACACTCATCTGCTTACGCAGGCTGCAATAGAGTAAAACAAGACAAGAAAATTCAGGGAATCAGAGTAACATATAATATCTCTTATGCTGACGCAGCAAAAGCCATTAAGACTGATATCTCAATTCGACCAGATAACATCACTCAATCAACACCCTCATCGAAACCTGCTAATACCGTCAATGAGCACAGTTCTATTCATCGTATAAATGTTAACGAGGAGAACACCGAGTCGACTCTTGTCATGCAAATCGCCAACTCCAAAGATGCTTGCACTGAAACAGAAGAAACTACGGGAACAAAAACTGAACACATTAAGTGCATTTGTAACGAGCAATAGCTCACTGAATTACTCATTGGTACTATGCAAATATGGGACACCATACAAAACAAGAAAGAAAGACTTTCAGCTGATAAGGAACTGGTCCAGCACATTGAGCACCTTGAGGACGCTTCCAAATCCAAACAATGGAAACCAAGTCAATCTTCACAGTCCGAGTCCTAGTCAGAACAAAGCGAAGTGGCTCGAGCCGTAAGAGTAGAGTTAGCTACAAGAATCAAACTAATGACGAGGCAAGCTGAAGTAACACTCCAAAAGGTAAACCAATCAACACATCTTCATGATTTATCTGTTAATGATTCTTATTCTACAATAGAATGCGCAATCTCTTTTAGCTCATGGTAACGAATTTTAAAATGCCATCAACTCTTGGACTCACAAGCCTGACCTTAATTCAGGAAACCTGGCTAAAGGAAGGGAAAATTTCCAATTTACCGGGCTATGATATTCCGTAATGACTGGACAAACACAGACCCCAAAAAATGGGGTAGAGGATGTGCGATTTTCACCAAACGTAGTTTAGCTTTAAGACACCTGTCACGCTCAGTTAACCAAATCGAATACCAAGTTGGTGAACTCTACACCGAGTGCCGGAAAAAATTAAACTGATTAATGTGTACAATCCTTGCAACAAGCTTGATGGCTCCCTTATGGAGATTTTTCATAAAACAGATACTCCTAATATAGTTTGTGGCGACCTTCATGGACACAACCCCCTCCGGGGAAGTTCCTCTTTGGATCATAATGGCAAGATTATAGATGACGTTACTGCCGAGACAAACTTAAGTCTGTATGAACTCTGGTGAGGGCATAAGAGTTAACATCCCCAAAGGCACTTTCTCCTGTCTAGACATTACCTTTATGTCCCCAAATTTAGCTGCTAAATGTAACTGGAAAATTATAAATGACACATGGGTAAGTGATCATTGTCCTGTTATCATGGAAATTGACCATTCTTTTCACCAAAATCTAGCCAATCCAATTCCGAAGTGGTCCTTCAAAAAAGCCGATTGGAATATGTTCAAAACTGCATGTAATAAGCACATCTCGGAACCCAACCCTTCCCGTACCATTAACGAAGTCTATGATAAATTTATCGAACAAATTGTTTCTGCCATGAATGATTCCGTTCCTAAAAACTCACCTCAATCATCACAAGTCCCCCAAAATCTTGGTGGAGTGAAGAATTCAAACAAGCCATGGTTGAAAAAAGACAAGCTTTGAAAAGCCTCAAGAAAACATGCTTGCCTTCTGACCTGATAGCTTAAAATGAGCTAGTGTTATTGCTAAGAAAACCATAAATAAAGCTGAAAGAAAAGATTGTGAGAGATTCTGTAAAGAAATAACCCCCAGAACTAATACCCAAAAAGTCTAGAATAAAATCAAATGTATTGGCCAGACCCACAGCAACAGCATCCCGACCTTTTGCCTTAACAACACTGATGTGGTTACTGACAAAGAAATGGCTGACACTCTGGCTAGCAGCTTTGCTGCAGTTAGTAGTAATCGTAATTACAATCCTCCTTTCAACATCATTAAAAATGATACTGAAGAGGCCTTCCAGTTTAATGAAAACAACGATAGTGTTATCAATGATCCTTTCGAAACAGAGGAACTTAATCACGCCATTAATTCCAGTAAATGTACCTCTCCTGGTAAAGATGGCATCAGTAATGCTGTCATCAAACGATTACCTGACAAATACGGGAATACCTTGTCATCATTTTCAACATGATCTGGTGCACATCACAATGCCGCAATCAATGGAAAGAGGCGATCCTGATTCCCATCCTAAAGCCCGGAAAAGACTCTTTGAACCCTCTCTCATATCGACCAATAGCTTTTACTGTAATAGCCACTTTCTGTAAAATAATGGAACGAATGATCAACAATCGTCTTCTTTGGTTCTTGGAAAGTATATCTTCTCTCTAATTGCCAGAGTAGCTTCAGAAAAGGAAGAAGTACTCAAGATCACATCATTAATCTGGAATCGTCTATAAACAAATCCCCTAGTAATAAAGAAAGCACCCTTGCGGTATTCTTAGATACTGGAAAAGCTTACGATATGCTCTAGCGAAAAGGCATTGTGATAAGTTCAATCCATGGGAATTTGTGGTCGAATCATCAAATGGATTGATAACTTTCTTACCGACAGAAGAATTCAAGTTAAAATCAACAATATCCTTTCTGAAGAAAGAACTCTGGATAACGGGGTTCCACAAGGCAGTGTCATCAGCTCTGTTCTATTCAATGTTGTAGTTAACGACCTCTCGAATTATATAATTGATGCTAATATGACTCAATATGCGAATGATATAGCAATTTGGAAATCAAATAGGAATATCTCCTGTCTGGAAAAGAAAATTCAACTGGATCTGAATAACATTAAAAATTGATAAATGGGGCTTTAAGCTCTCGGTCCCGAAAACAGTTGCTGTCCTTTTTACCAACAAAACTCATAGTAACATTTTTTTACGTATCCAAGACCTTAAGATTCAGACCAAATCTGCTGCCAAATTCCTTGGTATTACTTTGGATTGTAAACTCACCAAGAAACAACAAATCGATGATATTATTATGAAGTGCAAAAAAAGACTGAATATTCTGAGATGCGTTGGTGGTACCTCTTGGGGGGCACATGGCCATCTCTTTACCAACTTTACTGTGCCCTCATAAAACCCATCCTAGAATATGGTTGGGAAGCCTTTGATTCAGCCTCAACTACTCTTAAACAAAAACTTTATAGTATCCAATATCAAGCTTTGAGAATATGCACTGGTGCGATTCAGGGCTCTCCCCTCTTTAAACTACACATTCAATGTGGCGAACCACCACTCGCTCTTCGACGATACTTTTTAGCTAGCTTATATGCTATTAAACTAAATGCCCACCAGGACCATCCAAATAAACATTTGAACCTTAATAATTGACAAAAACACTATTTTGAGGACAAATGGTCTGACTCCAGTTATAAAACACCTTACGAAACGAGAATCATTCATTATCCTTCAACCATCTTCCCCCTCAATAATATCTTTTCTTATTGGCGTTACAGAAAAGCTCATTTCTCTACGGACATTTTTAACCAAGTAGCTCATACAGACAATACTTATGAAAAAAGAAATATTACTATTGGCGTTAACAACACTACCTGGGGAACTACTTACAAATATAGGCCTATACTGATGGTTCTCATGACCTTGATAACAAAACTGTTGGATGCGCTATAAATATTCCCCAATTAAATTACTCTAAAGGCTTTCGTATCAATGATGGTATATCAATTTTTTTCTGCAGAATTGTTTGCCATTCTTCTTGCATTAGAATGGATTGAAGACTCAAAACCATTACAAGGTTGCATCTTTAGTGATTGTCTTAGTGCTTTGCAGGCAATCGATAAACCTTTCCCTGCAGATAAAATTGTTTGTGATACTCGCCACACCACGATTAATATCGGCAATCAAGGGAACACTCTTCACTTTGAATGGATCCCCGGTCACTGCGGTATACCAGGAAATGAAAAAGCTAATCAGATTGCTAAAAACGCGACCAAGAAAAACAGTATTGATCTTTCCATCCCTTTATCGATTAATGAAGTTAAACACACTCTTAAAGTAAAACTTCAAAATAACTGGAATAAATCAATCCCAAAACATACCAATAATATTTACAATGATGTCTCCTTCTGACTTGTTCCCAAACTGGACAATGAATCGTGCCGAGGAAGTAGCCATACACCGGTTACGATTAGGTACATGCAAGGGTCTTAACCAGTTTTTCATAAAATCGGTAAACACCCAAATGATCTTTGTGATATATGTGGATGTGTTGATAATGTCGAACATTTTCTCCTTACCTGTCGAAAATATGTTACACAAAGACAAATCCTCAAAAATATCTTACCCCGTCTGAAATACACACAAATCTTTCCTAAATTCTTGTGAAAAACAGAACTTTCACCACATTATTAAATATATTCAGAACTGTAATATTGATAAATAATTCTTCTGATGCACCCTGAGGTTTTGCTTGATATTGCATAAACTCTCGAGAAGGGGCGGTGTAAGTGGTTGGCTGGACATGGTGTCATACTTCTTCTCCTGCAGGTGTTGTAGGCCTGCAAATCAGCCGAGCGGGGCCCGGGCCCTTAAACTGCACGGGACATGGCCCGACCTCGCAGGACACTTTGACACTATGGTCGAGTTCGGGCGACCTGTTCTCAACACAGGTTTCTTGTTCTCGCGCTCGAACGGTAGGACCACGACTCCAGAACACTGTTCTCGGAACAGGATCACACACCACCTCCTCGTCAGGGTTTTACAAGAACACACGGAAAAACTCGTGAGATTTTGATTTTTGAACAGCTGCAAACATGGCAAAAAGTAGAGTGATGGCTTACAGAGCCACAGACTATAGGAAATTTTGCAAAAGTAACATTAATTATTCTTCATAACACAGAAATGAATGTTCCTGTTTAAACAGAAAAGAATTCAGCCCGGTTATCCAAACATTAACTCTCGAATAACGTAAAGAGACGCCGCCATGTTGCATGTTGCTTGTGACTAACTACCAGCAATAACCGGTTGTACGTTCCCGGCGTTCGAGCGGCCTAGTTTCTCCAACCGAGAGTCCATGGTTCAAATCGGCTGTGCAGGGCTACAATCGTATCTATACGAAACCTCGGAAAGAGCCGATTACGCCACAAACAATCAAAATTTGCTCCCCAAACACGGTAACCCCGACGCTTCTTCGTATACTTTTCATTCGTTTTATTGGTTATGCCGGCTTTCTCCGGTTTGACGAGGTTAGTTCCATTACGGCATCCGACTGCACTTTCTCAAACGACAGTCTAGTAATTGATTTACCCGGGTCAAAACGGATCAGTTCAGACAAGGCGCTTACGTCACAATTGCCAGAACCCACAAGCTTACCCGCCCAGTCTCCATTGCTGAAGGTATCTCACTGTTCTTGGGGAATCCAGTGATTCAAAACTACCTCTCGTTCGGAAGCTCAAACTTGTCAGCTGAGGTAGATATAGATAAGAAATTAAGTTTCTTACGCAGGAACGTAGTAAGAAAATGCAGTTCGTTTAAATACCGCAACCATTAACGGGCACAGCGAAAATGTGTGAAAAGTATTGAGCTGTTGGAAGAGTCTATTTGAAAGGGTAATATACAAACTGCCAACACGTCTTCGGTAAGTCTAAACTTATTATGAAGTAAATAGGTAGGTACATATCCATAACTAATTTGCAAATGGAGAATTTGGACTGGTTTAAATTAAAGTTTCGTCATGAAACTTTGGAAGTTTACCTCACGTGAATATATCATATCGCTACCATCCCTTAGATAATGGTATGGTCCAATGTCCGTTCCTTCGTAGCTCCGTGCCGAAGCCTTTTTTTCCCGAACAAATCTCCAATTTCGATACGTTTAGCTTTCTGTTTGTTTTTTTCAATAACAGTAACTCTCATGTCCGTTGTTACCATTTTTATCGTTTATTATTTTATGAAGTGTTTATGGTGGGCACTGATGACGTGTAGAGGGTTTTTGAACGATGTGGAGAGCGAAACCAACTTGAATGATTGTGTGGTCGGTCGTGCACGTGTACATACACATGAATACTTTTTTTTAAGTATGTGTGGTTGCGCAATGAATGTGATGGCTGCAGTCACATCACCACCCGACGAAACATTGTTTATTTGACAAATTGTCAGCGCTGCATTGTTGAAGAGAAAGCACAAGCTAGAAGGTAAATTTGTCAACTTGTACCAAGCGAAACCATGGGAAAATGCATTTTTGAGGGCCATAATCGGTCTGCAGATCGACCTCGCCTGTACATTGTTCAGGCACTCAGGAATGTCCTGTGACCCGTGGATATTTGCGAGACAAGCTAGTATACATGAGCTGCGCTTCGAGAGTTAAAAATAAACTGCGTTTTCTCGATTTTTCTCAAAGCAGTGATCTCAAAAAATGAAACAACTTCGTGGAATGATACAAAAGTAAATCGAAAACCCCCAAATCGGCAAATTTTGACAAGTTGCAGCAAATGCAAATCCTATATAGCCCCACCCCCAGTTGAAGGATAAAAACCCCCGTTCCCCTGGGATTTACGCCCGTGCTTTTGTATGATGCCATAATAACAGCACAATGGTCAAATGAAGATAATGTACAATCAATAATGTCCAATAAGTAAAAGTAAGATCGGGAAATGAGTACAAACAGAGATCTCCAAGATACAGCCCTTTGGCCCTTGTGACAGTTCATGACAGACAAAGAGAAATCATTGCATCGTTAGCAGATCAGACGCTGGAATGCTGAGAACCTTTCAAAAAATCCTGAAACAAGACAGAGTGTTGGTGGACTGATGTACGAACGTTTGGCATGGCGCTTAAATTATCTTATGATGACGTCAACATTGCCTTGACTACCAATTACACTCTATCTTCGACAAGAGCACGTACTGAAAATTTGCAATAAATCGCTTGGTCAAAATCACCCGGTATTATAGCGCCCCCCAAAAAGGTCAAGTTTAAAAGACGGCCATACGTCCACTATTAGTCTATTTGCTCTGGCAATCTGTGCAGAAAAAAATATCCAGAATCAAGCTTTCTATTGTACATAGCGCCCCCATCGGTAAACAAGTTCAACAAAAACTGGGATATTTTGTATGCGCATGACATATTCTGAATCGTTGCAGTTTTCAAGGTCATCACCATTTTGCGCATCAAATGTTACCATTTAACATTACATTTTCATAGGTCTAAAATTAGTGGAAACATCTGAAGTTATTACTTGTCTAAGAATAAGTCTATGGGAACTTTCAAGCTTTAGTGGAGACCAGGATATTTTTATGCATGGTGTATATTCTGCATTTATTTGTTTAAAAGTCAACACGGAAATGAGTATGTCTTTAAAGGTTTAAAACTACGTCATATTGGAGTCTTTTTCGGTCGATATTCATATATGACACACTGGCCAGTCTGTCGTCATATGATTCACGGACAGCTCCACAGAGTGAAAAATCGGACTGAAAATAAACTTAACGGTGAAACGAAGTGCGCCCTCCACAAGATCTGGCCCAGGTGTTTTTTTTGTTTTGTTTTGTTTTGTTTTTGAGCTAGGTTTTCACTTTCTCTTGGGATAAATGCAGTGGCTTTATAAACATCATTTGTTGCTCAATCCTATTGGCAACAATTGCGATTGTGTTCCCAACTTGGCTTTCTGATATCACGCGTTAGGTCTATAAATCCCATGCACTTTTGCATGACATCACACGCCGTCTGCCATTACCGCGAACTCCTGCGTCCCTCCCTGACCGAGATCAAGTTTATTTCCCTCCTAAACATCCAGTCCAGAGAAAACATGTATAACAAATACTCTTAATCATTTTGCACAAGACAATTTTAAGGATATTTGAACTTAATTTCATCCCAGTCGCCTACGAATGACTGCTGTTTTTTCTTGATGGATAGGTCATGCATGACTGATAGACCTTCCCCCTACTTAAAGCCGATTCGTTCAAGGACTTTGTAAGATCCGACTTCTGTGAGTATCGTCCATTTATCACGTAGTATCAAGAAGTTAAATAATTTAAGATAAAAGTCATCCTTTTTCAGACAAGGGTGCGTCACAGACAGCAGGAAGGGGAGGGGATAAGATATAGGCAATTACTGACAAGGGGCCTCCATGTTTGAAGTCCGCCACCGCAGTAGGACCATTTCATACGCTTTTAATGCCAAGATATCAGCGTGTGGGCTATAATTGAATTTGGGGCGCATGCTTAGGTTGACATCTTGTTTTCATTGGTTAACTGTCGTGCGTCAGTGTTGGCGTGTGCGCGTTTCCTACCACGGTCCAAGGTAGAAGTCATCTCGTAGGGTTCATCATAGTCTGCTCAACCACTTTGACTTACATCTCAACACCCAGGCTTCTGTCGTACAGCAAAGAGCACAACCCAATCAAGTCCTTATTTATCTGTCTCGACGGAGCATGAAAACCGAGGTGATTTCATCTTAACTTTCTTGGCTGTCTTGTTACAAAACTCTGCTCTTAAAAGAAGCAAACGGCATCGAGTTTACGCGCCTGCTAGAGTTTCATTCTAAGCTCTGACATCCACTGCGTCGCAATATTTCTGACTCTTTTTACGCGAGTGCCTAAACTGCATTAAGAGTTCCCCCCGAAAGGTAAGAATTTGATTTGAGTTTGCCTGCTCATTACAAATAAATATACATCTATATTAGTCTAGTTTCCAAATTTAAACTTTTTTAATGAAGAGCACAGAATATGAATCTTGTAGATGAGACTGGACAGTTAAAAATTGTCTAAGAATTTGGAAAAGTGTCTTCTTCAATGCATTATAAAGTCAATGTTTTTGAACGCATGTGCGATAGCGAACACGCTCACGAAGACCCATTTGTATCAAGGGTGAGTCCAAACTTTCATGTTCTGATGGTTCGTCCATAAGGGATATTTTTTGGCCGCTGACATTACACAGGCCTTTCGTCATTTCATCCTGAACGGTTGAACAAGAATGCAGTGATATTCAGTATTACAATAAACTTCCCCGATACCCAAAGGGAATTAGAACCGCGAGAGATTTTACTCCGTTGTTCCAGGACATTGTCAGCATATTCGTAAAAGGTGATGTATAGATGGATGGTCAATTACGATTTTCACTCCATTTTGCCCAAGCAGCTTATCTGCGTTGGAAAAAGTAAAATCTGAGTGGCAAATGAAAAGTTGGTTTTAATTTTGGTTTTAATTACAGAATTTGATTATAGGCATGAATAAATCCAAAGATTCGAATTCGTTCCCTTGCTTTTCTTGAGCTCGCGTGCAACCCTATAAACGATGTTAGAATTGTCTTGAGGAAGCTGCTAGATTTATTAATAAATTCACTATTTTCTTTTATATACTACAATTTGAAATGGATTGGAGTTGAAACATTTACTTCTCAGCTATCTCGTTTCGGGTGGGGATTGTATTTTCAGAATTTCTGAGTAGATCAGTTGGTTTTGGTGGTGTAATCGTCAGAGTTTCACTGGTCCATAAAAGTGTCATTAGGATAAATTTCGAAAATCAAAGGGCGGATCTAGAACTAAATTTATCAAAAGGAAGAAAAGTGTATTTCTCTGTATGCGCCATAATGGCCTTTTTGTGGGGATTTATGATAATTTGACACTTTGCACACGCTCGGGTGAGGAAAGGAAGTGATTCATTCTCCTAAAGTCATCTTTCTCTCATCATAAACGAGAAACTGATTAAACTGCTTGGGTCATGAACTCCGTTGCTCCTTCCTCACCCGATCCACATATCTGCCAACTTCTTTGTTTCAACAAATTGGTCAGAACTTTTTTGTAGATTTTGCTGAGACATTTCTATTCGTTATTCGCAGAAAAAAAATGACTGGCTCAAAATTATTCCTTCCACTTATACTTCCTCCAAAACAAAACTTGGTTCACTCAAAGTAATCCTTCAAGATGTGTTCTGGTTGATAAATGATCAAAATGGGGAAAGTGCTGAATACAAGATTTATTCTTTAATTTAGAATATTATTTTATAGCCCAAGTCTCATGACTTGTCAGCAAGTTTACGGAAATTTTAAGGATGTACTCGAAATTTTGTAGATTTAGTTTCCTAATTTAGAGCTACATGAGAATGTTTTTAGAGCACAAGAAATTAACGTGTTCGGGCAATAAACAAATCAAGCTTTACATATGAAGCGGTTTACCAATAGTTCTCACACTAAGGATAAATTTTATGGAAAGACAAAAAGACAAAACTCTGTTGGAATTTTAAATTTTTGTCAGAACTCCACAGCTTCGTGGATTTTAAATCTGAATATACGGTTCTGACGTATAATGAAAGGGCATGAAAATTCAGGCATGCTGCCAAGCGGTAATTGGAGAATGGCTGGAAAGGGAAATATAAAACTTAAATTTAATCTGTCTTCAACTAATTGACAGAGTGGTTAGATTACAGCTGAACGAAAGCCCTATGTAAATCGCCGCTGACTGTTACTCTCTGCGTCTTTTGTATATACGTTACGTTCAAAGAAGTGAATGGGACGGAGTCGAACTTCAATGAAATGGATGATGCGATATCCATCTCAGACAATCCATGACAACGCCCTTGAATCAAACTGATCTCTGGAAAGTCTCAGCCAGGTTAATACCGTTGTGGTTTTAGTGAGACGTAAGAGAGCTCTTGACAGTGAAGGACACTGTATGCAGTGTAACTGATGTGAGATGTTGCTTCCTAATTGCAATCCATGTAACGGATCGGTTAAGGGTAAGATGGTAAGGGGTTTAACCAATGTATCACCGCGACATTGCAAGACTGTCGGTGTACACGGAGAAAGTTTCTACAGTTATGCCGTCCCACGATTTATCTCTGTGGTGCGCAGAGTTAATTAGCAATGAATGAGCGCTAGTGCGTGGTGTTTAACACTGTTTTCGAGTTCTAACAAACAGGGATTAATAAAATAACAGCTTTGCCAAAAGCGACACCAATAGTAAAAGGTCTTTGGTTTTATATTAAGCGTTTGATTAAAAAAGACAAGCAAAAGCAAAAAAAAGAAAAGAAAGAAAAGAAAAGGCAACCCCCAACGATTACAATTTAAATAAAAATATTATCAAACACTCTCTTGTTTTTCAGTTTTAGAGCAACTCCTTGGAGATGTGCTTTGATTCGGGGGCATGACGACCGCGTATTGGTATTTTGTTTTGTTCAATTTCAATATGCGTTTGGGAATAACCCCTGTGATTGGAAATCAACCTCATCATGCAAAATCAAATAGAAAACAGTCAGTTTGCATTTTAGCCTCAAAAAACAATATTTATACAGGACGAAAAAGCGGATACTACAACATTCAAGATGGAGATGGCTTCATAGTTTTCATTGATACTCCCACCACAACATACGTGAATACATGTATATGAATTAACGCTTGTAATACATTAAATAATGATATAACCAGTGATGCAAGTTTTCCGATTTTTAAAGTTCAACTTTATTTGGAACGATATTCAGCGCTTTTTCTTCCAACAAAACGGATACTTTACTTCAGGAAATATAGTTTTGGTTAAGGCGATTTTGTACAAATGTGATACCTTTTATAGCAACACGCCTACATGACATATATAGATGAATTGCCAATTTGGTTATTGCTATTCTAATGGAAGTATCCCAATTTGAAAGCTTTTTGGTATTTTCCAACTACACTCTTCCATTAGCGACGTTCCATTCACAGCGTGTAGGCGTAAACGCACGGTAGGACTTGTTTTCCACCCTGGCTTCTCCTGAATTCCGACTTGAAAATGAAACAGTCACTCCAGGTTTATTTTATAAAAAGTGAGAAGCTAGGTGTGACTCGACGGAGGCAGTAACAACAACGTGTACAATTACCTTGTTTTGTATTTACTCGGTGATTTGTGGGAAGAGTGCGGAGTAGACCTTACTTTAGGCCTATGTTTTGTTAGGATGCAATGTTTTTTCCATTTTTCTTTGAAATAGTAATACGTACGGTAAACATGCATGAAATCACAGTTACGTTTACTTCACTTAGAATCAGTAAGACGAATCTTGTGAAAACAAACCAGCAACCGATCTCTTCATAGTTTGATGCTAGTGGTAATAGTTTCCTGAAGTGAAAGTTTTAATCAATGATGGACAGAATTGGAGAGAAAATAACGACAGCGTTACGTTCCACTGCATAAAATAAAACACCAAACAACGAGGCAACAGGATTGGAACCATGCGCGTATTTCTTATTTTTTTTACTTCTTTATTTTTCATTGTTTGTGTAATTTTTGGATCTATATTTTATTACAATATTACTGAGTTGCATGACAGTAACAAGTATTGTACTCCAATGCATATAATTTTCCTAATATTAGCCGACGAAGTTATTGCGTCCCATAAATATTATTTTGAAACCTATTTCGTGGGCATTCCGAAGGAATCTCATTTCTACACATTTTCTTGTGCGTTTCTTTCATTTGCATTAGGAGCTTTTAACCCTCTATGACTTTGATATCATGCTAAATATTGCAAGGCATTGTTTAGGGCACGGTTTGGTCCACGTACAGAAAGGTTATCCAATATAGAGGGTGTCGGAATTACATGACTGCGGCTTGAGACTACACACGACTCTATGGGAAGTGACCACAGCCAGTGTCATAGGCTTCTATGTGATTTCAGGCGCAGCTGAGGTTTTTGGGCATGACCACAAAAACCACAACATGCTGAGGCAACTCTGTATCTTTTTTTTTTACTGAAAGTGAGAAGAAATTGAGTGCGTTTATAATATATTATGTATAATTTATTATATATTTTGTTTCATTTTATACAGGATGTTTAAAAATGTAAACGAGATTAAATAATCTGTTTCTTGAATGTGACATTATTTTTGTAAATGGTAAATGTAATCTGTTTCAGTATGATGTCTTCTTTCATAGGATACCAAAAATCCCCATTTCTGTCACGCATGATCGCGCACAAAGTGGTTTAATGGACCGTTGACCGTGTCAGAAATGGCTTTGCACTAGATGCGTCACAGGTTTGCACAGCGTGAAGCATAATGTATAGTACCAAAATCATTAAATCAAAGACACCCACAGTTAGGGGTTTATTCAGCCTAACACCATGCAGTTTCTTTCAATATGCCCCCAACTTCTTTCAACTCAAATTTTTGCCCTTGTTCTCATCGCTTCAAAATAGTTAATATGCAGTTTGGAGATTCTAGCAAACATTACATAATTCGGACAAAACAGCCATCTCTGGACAGTAGGAATTTAACATCAAAGCAGCAATTAGGCGCAAAGCCATTTCTGGCCTGGTCCATTAAACCACTTCATACTCGGTCATCTGTGGCGAAAACTCGGACTTCTTGGTGTCACACGAAAGATGACATCATAAGGAAACAGATGATGGTTACCAGTTACCAAAAATAATCAGTCATATAACAAAATTGAAACAATGTCATCTTGTCATTTCCCTTTTTTAAGACACCCTGTTTAACGGGTTTGCCTAATCATCTTTTTCAAGAACTGTTCTTCTAAAGAACCCTGGATTAAAAGCTAAAAGTAGCAACCCCGTGTTCCACTACACATCAAAAGTACACAGCAAGCACATAAATATGGTGCTTACCATAAAAATTAGCGCACCATTTAAAGTAAAAAACATGGCAGAAAGCACATCCTGTTAAAACATTACAGGAGAGATAATGGAGAGTAGTGGAGACGTTGACTTGAACTTTTCGTAGATTACCTCTTATATTGAGTGTACAGACCAACGTTATATCATAGGCCCAAACTGAGTGACAAGACTCTCATTTAGCCAACAGTACAGTATTATTACAAGTGGCATAAACGTTTGCAATTTCTCACCCATTTTCCAATCTTCCTCAGCATAGGATATAGATTTATATTTTTACTTTCATCTCAAAACGTTCGTTGAAAGATTAGACAGACGATGTTTCTGAATGTATTTAGAGACATAAATCCGTACTGGCGATTGGGTTTATTTGCGATGACCCAAATCCATGACATAGGCCTACAAAATTTACTGTATATTCGCTCACTTACGCGGCAATGTATAAACATCACCGCACTGCTTTCTTGTAATAGTTTTCGCCAAATTAGTTTACTGCTTCTCAGTTCTATTTCATAGATCTGGGCTGATGGAGTGCTCGAAATTATCCTCAAATTCTTCACGTTTTGATTCTCACAAACAAAACGCGTGGGCTGATGATAAAATGGCTCATCCTTTGGTCAAAATGTGGAGGGAAACAATTTTTGCGTCCCCCGGGATGTATGCCCCTGGTTGCAACGGTGAGAGGTGTTAAAAGAAAAGCATGATTTAAGAGAATAAGGAATAATTTTGTGAGAGTCAAATTATTATACAGACAGTTAAAGATACCCTAAAGCAAGGCATCAGATATCAGCAAAAGGCTGAGCAAAAGGCTCAAGACTGCCGTAAGTCTTGGAACAAGTAATTAAAACATGTCAGATGATGGAATGCATTGTAAATGGTATCAATCAACCCTTCTAAACTAGTGAACGTCGTGTTACACGCCGCACCCAAAACCTGTCCAACATTCTTGTTCAAGAAGGTTCAAGAGACAAGGCTCCACGTCTCTACCCCAGGACACAATATATTTTCACGTAGGAGTCCGTTTAGAGACGTGCTTGGTGAGTTAAGTACCCTGCCAAGTACCATCAGCGGATGATATTTAGCGGAGGTTATCCGTTGATTGCTTAAATTCAGAAAATCAATCAAGACCAAGGCTAGCAAGGAGGCGGTTTTTAATTTCGCATTCAAGTGGACATACTTACAGTAAGCCTAGAAATGGCCACCATGAATGACTATGACTGAATTACAATGAAGATACGGTCCAACAACATCTATTTTACCAATGTCAATTCAAAAGCGCAGACAGAGAAGCTTTCTAGAGAAAGGAACCCTAGAGAAAGGAACCTCCTACAGCTTGTCACACAGTTAGTATGACATTGTGTTCGAAGCATACTCCATGCCCATCAGATATTAACAAACTTTCCTTAGACTGAATGAATGCATAATATACATTGAATTCACAGCACCCGTTACTCATTTCAGTATTCGTGGCTAGTAAACAAAGGGTATAGTTTGCTATATATCGTGGAGTAGACACGTGATATATTCTGATCTGTTTTGGATACTTTGACATTGTAGTCTGAACAGGACATATCTATATACCTTGATTTTTTATTTCATATAAGTGTTTAGGATCATTGGGTTTTTTAACCAATTTGCAACACGGACAGCGAGAATTTCTTTAAGTCCATGCACGTAAGTTGACCTATGGCTGTGGAGTTTTGCCTGGTGAATGTCGGACATTTTTTGAGTGACCTGTCAGTTGCTTCCGACATTTGTCAACTGACACTTTGGTCAGCCAGTTATGATGAACGAAGACAAATAAATAAAGGTAACAAACTGAACAGCACACCGGCAAATGTGAGGATTAGAAAATTCAAACAAAGGGGGTCATTTCCAAACTGAATTTAGCATACAGGAATCTCATTTATACACTAAGACGGTTAACAGGTTTTAAGCCGATAATTTCAAAGCTTTTTACCATCAAATCAATCCTTTCTTTTTTTTCTGAACAAGAATATCTAAAAAAGAACACGACAAGACAAACCAACCAAACAACCGCAAAACAAATGTAATCTTAATGGGATTGTGATATGAAACAGAGACTCTTACTATCAATCTTCCGAATCGTCTTTGTCTACCCGCCACCAAAACCATCCTTGGAAGATGGCAAACACCTGCTTCACAGACTGTAAGAAACGATTTATGAATTTTTATATTAAAATTTTTCAATAATGTTTGACCACCGTTCAACATTGTGTGAAGGTAACGTGGAAGCATAGAAATTTTAGTTTGATATAGTAACGCTTATTATTGCAGGTGTGGTATTCGGATTTGATTATATCACTGGCTGGTCTTTTCATTTAAAAAAAAAGGAAAAGTGAAACCTGCAGGTGAATCAAATTATCCCTGCAACGTCTCATGTATTCCATGTAGATTTAACTACCAATTTCATGGCTTGTTGACAGCCAGCAAAATAGTCCTGCGAATACCAGGCGACATTATGATCTATGCCCAGGAATATATTTCAGTTGGAGGTCAAATACTGCGACTGTATTTTTTTTTCTACAAACCTCAAGTCTTCAGGAATACAATGCATAGCATCCAGAGGTATAAGGAATCAAGATAATTCAATGACTACCAAGCGTAAAGTTTGATACACTTGAAAGCACGTCTAAATCCGTACCTCAAAATGACGCGAACAGTGATCTTAAAAAACGGCCAGCGACAGGCCTCACATCCGCATTTCTTATCTTTTATTTTTGTGGTAAATTCCAGGGGGGAAAATATATTATATACATGGTGTGTAGTGTCCTCGCTTTCTACAAAATATTTAAGCAATTATGCTTTATTTCGTTGTTATTTTGAACTTCATAGAATTATCTTCATGTTCCCATTTCAAAAGACAATTACAAACACCGAATGTAACGGGAAAAGTTTCAAAGTTTTGTCTAGATTCCGCTAATCATAATACACCAGTGATGCCCCTTGACAAGAATGTAAACTAGAGCGCTAAAAACGAGACATAACAATGACTAATACGGGCATTTCACAATATCGCGCCTCCAAGAGTTTCCATCACGTTGGCCAATCACAATGCGCGAAATCTGTTGACCCTTTCCAAACTCGCATTGGGTCAACAGATTTCGCGCATTGTGATTGGCCAACGGGGAAATTTCTGCGACTTAATGGTGGTTAATTGTGGCTGGAAACAAGTTCTGACAATATAACCATGAATTAGCATTTGCATGAAATCGTTATTCACTTGCAAATGGAGGGGCAAATACTCTTCTCAAATTTGTTAGTACTTTTTAATCCCACAAATGAACGATAGAACATTAACAACTAGTCAAAAATGCTGGAAGGTGTTATCTCAGCTCAGTGTGAGGTTCGAAAAAAGGTTCTGGATACTCCAAAGAGCAAAACAAAATGCAATAAATTAGAGTCTTCTGGACTTACAAAATGAACAAAAGAAAAATTTTGATTTTGTAATACACACACTTAGGCCTAGTTGATCCAATTTATCGCAAATTCCTCCTTTTGAAGTTACCACAGTGCATTACATTAAAAAATAAACCATTAACTATTCAGCCTACAGAGGTGATAAAAGAAACAGTTATTTGTTTTTTGGTTTTTAAAGTTCAAAGACGATTCCCCTTCGGTGTACCCGTGATTTGTTATCCCTACAGTATTCCAAACGGCCCTTACAAATTTACATATTGGCAAAGGCTTCTATTGCTAGCGGCTGGGGTTTGGAGAGCAGGTGTTACAACAGACAATTTGGCCAGCATCAATCAGAATCTAGGCTGGGAAACTACTAGAGATACACATGTCAACTGTACCTTTTTCTGTCCAGTAATTTCATGTTTTGGGGTTTAATTCCGTAGATACAGCCTGTCTTCATCCTTGATTGTACATCCTAGCCATTTACTTATGGTGCTTGCGACAGAAGAGGTGGACTCGAAATGCTGTGGGCAATTTTCAACATCGTGACATATATCAAGGACATTTAAACCCCCATAAGTTTCTTCCTTAGCGCAGTCTTCAAGAAGTCAAGGGTTTGTGACGCAAAAGCCACTTGAGGTACACTAGGCGAAATGAAGTCATCCGGTAAAAACTAAAATATCATTAAATCTATGCCAATTGAAATGGGGTGAGAAAATTAGGCCACTGGTGAAAAAAAGAATTCATAGAATTCATGCATTTTACGCCTATAAATGCTGAAGTAGAATTTAACTTCTTACACGGTATACTAAGGAGCGATTGACAGACTGAAATGAAACATTATTTTCTTCTTCTTTGATGCAAAGGTAGGAAGGGAGTAAGCACATTTCTTGCCGCAAGAGAGGTCACTTTCGAATGTAAAAAAATCCCCCCGTGTTGGTAATTTGATAAGTCAACTGTAGTCACTAAGTGCACCCAAGGCATTTAACAGAAAAGCTTGGTTCATCTTTTGTTATTCAAAATCCTATGATATTTTGTACAACGGAGCAGTGCAAAGCATTCCTAAAACGCCTCATGTTGACCACACAAAATATTATTATGTAGATCAGTCTACTTACGGTTAATGTAAGTACACTGAAGGCGATATGCCGAGTTCTTCTACCGAAAGTCTCTCAGAGCTAAGGGCTTATCACGTGATGCAGGCCTACCCACAAACATCGATCATCACCATGCCAGGCCTCAAGTCTTCCGTTAAACAAAATAAACCCCAAATCTTTGACTCTCCTTTTGTAATTTTTTTGCTGATCTCCATGATATCACTCAGTCGATTTTTGGCGTTATTTTCAGCGTGACGAATTCCGCGCTCGACTGAAATCTCGCACAGTAGTCGTTCGGAATTCACCAGAGGACGACTGAAGTGGTTTGACGTTTAGTTGTCAAACGCGGAAGGTATTCCCGGTGGGATAGAATCCATCTGCCGCGCATCCAGACACCCTAGGCTATAGGCATTTTCTTGCGCGTGAAATATTGTTCACTTTCTGGCGATAATGACAAAACACCAAAGGCGATAAACAGGACAAACTGCCTTGTGTATCGAGTTGCACAAAGCCATTATCGAGTTGAAAATATAAGCAATACATCTGGGACATTGTTTGGATATGAACGCCATCAAGCATCCATGTTTTGTTCGATGCAACTGTTAAATTTGTACCATTAAAATGTAAACATTTAGTGTCTTGAAATGACTACAATTATATGCCTTCTTATGAATTTGGCAGTCGTTCGATAGATTTCACGTATTGATAATTTCGTTTTTAATATATTTTTAGTTCTTTCATACTCTGTCTAACAATAGTTAGAGAAGTAACAAGTTGAAGTTGATTTAAACGTCATAATAACAAGGGGTGAGCTGCCAATGTATCATTAACATTATTTCTGTATTCAGAAAAAGCAGTGACCGTGAATTTCAGGCTATCGGTGAATTGAAGATTATTCGGCTTTTAGTGGGACAACCATTCTCAGGTCGGAGTATAGGTCAATTGGCGTTCAGGTTTCATACACTATGTCTGAAATAGGGACTAGAGCATAAGGACAGCAGGAGGTCCTTTGGGATCAATCACAGTTTCCGGTTTTATCACATTATTTTTCTTTTCACGAAATCATACATAAGGAAAGCAAAGGAGGAAAAGGTGCGCCACATTGATCAGTTTCTGGCTTATGTGTGTCTGTCTCGATACTTTTAAAATCATATGTTGGTGCATAGTTGTCCCTTGCTTGCACTAGTTAATTAATTAAGAGAAAAGATTTCTTCACTTAAGATAAACACCAAGTCTTGGCTAGTCCACACTTCGCTCGGGTTCATCATCTTAGATATTTCAGTCGTCATTTGTTTCCAATTACAATGTGCCCTGTGTAAGGCGAATCAAACACAAAACACACGATGCGGTTTCCCACTGTGTATTGTAATACATTCTACAAGTACTTTTTCCCTCTGGAAAATTGTTCGTAAACAAACTGATGAAAGAAGTCTTTGAAGTCTTCAAGAATACAAGATTTGTTTTAGCAAATGATTACTCTGCACAGGGATAGCGTTTGATGACAAACTCAAAATTGTACAGCAATGCAAAATTCTCACGTGGTAATCGTGTTTGAAAATGGTCAGTGACCGTAAGATTGTCTAGGCCTTTAAACTGTTTATAGAAACTTACCCATTCAGTATTTGTCCAATTTGATTCCTAAACAGTCCTTCGTTCTCCAATTCTGATAAAATTTTGCACACATTCCACGTGCAGGGATTGGCCCCGCTAATGACTTAACAATTATGTTAACACAGTGAACAAAGAAGCCTTGAAGAAAATGCAATCTCTGTCAGAGCAATGAATTCATGATTGTCCCCCTCCCCCAAGAGGGAAAACATCACCTTACAAACAAAGCTCTGCAATTTAGTCAACAGTAATTATCCAACAAGAAAAAAATATTCTGGTAGAACCAGTATTGGTACAGATGTCACGACAAAAGTATCAAGGAGTACCTTGAACACAGCTGAGGTAAAGAATGTTTGTATTATAATACTATGGGTTATTATGATTGTAAGTCAATGCATAAGCTAATGAGGATTACAAGCCATTATCTACATGAAAAAGATCCATCATGTAAAAGGACTAGACCCAGACACACCTGCCAATTAAGTTGATTATACTTTGTATGAATGCATTTGGTTAACAAGCAAGACTTTATCTATGATGATGCGAATATAGATCGGACAAATGGTGCATAATGCACCACCGGTGTGCGACCTACCGATGAACCCACCTCGGCTTTACTGAACGTTTGTTTTCCTCCGTGAATCATTTCAGCTAATATATTGCTCATACCAAGTTGCTTCGGTAAATTTACCTTCTGTAAAGATATTTAGGTATCAGTCCTATACGTCTCTCATGTGCACAGATGCTTAAAAATTCTCTGGCGTTTGGAATGGTTGAGTGTCATTTTGTCTTCCCAAAATGGACAACTGACGACAAAAATTCTTTCAAATTCAAATTCTTTTCTCTGTCCTGAGGATGATTAGAAGATAAGTCATGGATTTTGGAGCTGTAATTTAGTAGGGAAATGAACCCCACAAAATTTCTTTATCATTTTCCGGAAGTAACTTCACATGAACGCATGGATGGATGCACAGTCTATAAGAAGACATCATCGTGGGAACAATCACCCTGTACGTTTTGAAAAAGGCAAAATTCAGTCACCAGACTGAAAAAGTAACGACGAGCTGTCAAATGTTAGACGAATCAGCTTCAATTTTTTAATTTTGATGCACCAATATTTGCTATTTGACATTTATTATCGTATTGAAAACAAATCCGACATCCAAAGCGATTCCCCAAAGGCTGTTCTGATAAGCTTCAAATTTTGAATTTTATTTTAAATTTGAATTTTATTTTAAACAAATTTGTTTTATATCATGGATGCAGCACTACCTGGAAAGATGATAACTTAATTTACAATATTTAAATGAGGTAGAAACCGGTACACATCTTTCATAGGTTGGCCATAAAATGTATTTCTCAATTGCCAGATGTATTGTAAACTCTGAATAAAAAATATTTACTGCTGAATTTATCGACTCTTTCAATATTAGGCAACCATATGTCTGAAAAATCGATTCGTGTTTATCAACAACTTGGAGCTCCTCACAAAGTATGAGCAAACACATGTTCAATCTAATTTAGATATCTTTTGAAACGCTCCGTCGCAAAGTACTGACAGTCTCTAGTAAAGTTATTGGGAAGTGATTGGCGGGCTGTGCGTGAATCCGATGTTTTCAGTCAAAATGATTTTACATTAGTGCTCCTTGATATCGTCCGGTTGCCGAGTGAGTTCATCACTCATCGAGGAATTCCTTGCTTCAGGCAAAACACCTTTGTCACTTAAATTGATGAGGACTTCTGCAGTGTATTCGAGGGAGACCTGAACAATTTCATTAGCTACATCTGCGAGGGTAACTTAGGAAAATAAAGGTGGGAAATCTAACGACTCCAGAGAGTATGACAGTATATAGTAACAGTGTAACGTCGCATCCCTAAGTCTGTGTGGCGGATAAAAACGAAGACGAATTACCCGTAAGAGCAGACGTTGGTATCTGCAGCTGATCCCAGTAGATGTGATATATGTTCTTTTTAATTCCATCCGTTGCTGTACACACAACAAGAGTTTGGGTTCAGTTTGACAGCAGTCAACCTCCGTCTTTATGGCATTGGAATAAGTTGGTCTTTGACAAGTCTTTTAGTTTGAAGATTAACTTTTTTGTTATCTGGTGTTAAGTCCAGTAACGAGAAACAAAAAAATGACGCATAACAATAAAACAAGTTATATTCTAAAGGGAAAGAAACCTACAACAACCTTGCACTTGCAAGCCATAAGGTAATTATCGTGATATTTCTGCCGCGCATTATTCAGGTACGTAGTTCTTTTCAGGAAGAATTATCACTACCGAGGTGTTACGTCTTGTTTTGTGCGAATTCTAACTAGCAGCTGCATACCTCTCGCAATAAAGTTGGGAAGAAATCAAAACTGGTTCTCGGTGTATCGGACTGAAGGTTAGAACAGTAGGCCCATTACTGTCTTCTTTCATACCTCAAACACGTTCTTCATATTACAAGGAAATCTTTTCTTATTCAAGCTTATGTAACCTTGCTTTAAGAAACAGTTATCATTTCGTCTTTTCTTCTGCATTGCAGGTCACAATGAATAATTGGCCTAGTGTTGCCATAGCAACAGTTACGTGCCTTTTGCTTTCGCCAATCGCGTGCCTGCCTCTTCGTGACGTAGCTGATGGCAACGACAGGCGGGAACGACTGAACACGTGGTTAGACCCCTCCGATGCTATGACAAATCAGGGTTCCAAAGAGCTGGCAGAATCGGCCAAGTCAATGTTACTGGATAAGCCAAGGGACTCGGGTTCCGTGCTGGATTTACTGCTAGCTCTGCAAGACCCAAACAACCCTGGCGATCATGAAGGGTTCCTACGCAAACAACGACAGTCCAAAGTGGACGACTACGGTCACGGTATGTTCTGGGGGAAAAGAGGTACTTGGCTACATCATGATGAAAGGAAGAGTGGCAGAGCAGATCAACAAAGCAAGAGGGCACATGATGAGTATGGCTTCGGTCTATTCTTTGGCAAGAGAGATGGTGCAGATTACGATGACTTCACATTGTAAATTATCTGACGAATAATTCAAACAAATGAGGAGCACACAAAGCTTACTTGTTTCATTGAAGGTTACCAATATAAATTGACCCCAAGCCCTTTCATGAGGAAAGAGAATTTTGGATTTTTATGCATTAGAAATTTGATTTAGGCCTATGAAAAGGAGCATGTGTTTTCAGTTATCATGATATTCGCGTTTCAAGGGGAAATCTTCAAATTTGATAAACATTGTCTAGCTTCACCGATTGAAATTGGACTTCCTTTGTTCTATTTCGTCGCTGTTTTGAATCGATTGTTGTGTTATTTCGACTATGCAGGGTTTGGACAGGTTGCGTGGATTCCACAACTGTGCTATTGACATTCACGTCATGCGCTAGTTTCATGCCAAAAACAAGAGCTCTTTTTTATGAAATAAAAGCTATTCAAAGAGAATTTTGCTTTTCTTTGCGGAGTAGGTCTGTTGTATTATACATTGCAAATGAAATGTATGAGAAAAGTGTTTTAAGTTTGAAATTTGATCGAATTATCATTTAAGGTACTAATGTATGGACTTCACTCTCTCCTATGAATAAACTACGTATGTATTGTTGTATACGATCTTCTATGTTTAAATAAAATAATATTCAGATAGGATTGAAATTGTTCACTTTAAGGGGCGCACTTTCCGCCCAATCTTGGACTCTTTTCAGCACTGAAAGACAAAAGCTTGTAGACTTACAACAGAAATTAATAGCCGACCATGAAGGATGAGGGTTTACTCTCACTCAAAAACAACGCAAAACATGGTTTGTGGGTGGCACGCGCCACATTTATTGTAGCTGTCATTTCCGGGGAGTTCGGGCTCATTGTCTTAATAACAATTATTGGCTATGGGACACCTGCAAATAATTATAACATTTCGACTGGCGCTTACAACCTTGGAAGTAATGAGCTGAGGTGTGATGATATCACACTGTGTTTACTGATACAGGTGGGGACACACCAAAAGATAATTAAGTCCTTTACGGCATATGTTTTCGGTTTCAGGGCAAACTGGATATTACTTTGATGGAATATATATGAACATTATTGTATAAATATGTTTTAAACTAAACAAACCCACTGCTGTCGCTTAATAAAAATATTGAAATAGATGCACGATTTGTTAGCAGTTTTTGCCCAGTATAAAGCACGCTTAGTGACAAACCAGCACTTATAGCATATAAGTAACCTAAGGTAAAAGTTAGCCACAAAATCAGACCTGACATTATAAAAATGCCTGCCCGTGAACATGATGACCTTGTAAAGTGACGCAGTGACGTCTGCAGAATATTCTAGTATCGTCATTTTTCCACAACTTTTTATCAGTATTTGTTTTAGATATTTAGATTGCTAGTGAATTCAGATGTTCTTGCTGTTATGCTATATTGTTACCTTTCAAGTATTATTCGCAAATGCAAAAGGATGCGACAGTTTCATGTTCGATTAAAGCCTTTGTACAAAGCAATGCACAAGCAAACTCATTCAATTAAATAATCGATTCCCAAAGCCTTTAACCTTGTCTTTCTTACTGTTTTTTTAAGCTAATACGTATTTATAAAGAGTTATACATCGCAGTCTTCGACATTTCGGCACAAAAGGATAAAATTAGGTCAAATTTTACCAAACAGCCATCTTGCTGAATTTTAACTTCATAATTTCTATTCATCATTTGATTTCAAATTATTTGATGTTAATTTTATCGAATAATTCGACTGATTTCGTTCTCTTACATTACACATTGAAAATGCTTCGGTTCTGATCAGTAGTAAATACGGGTCAGATAGTTATCAATTGCAACTGAGGCCGGCTGGTACCCCGACTGAAAGTAAGCACACATCCTGACAATAATAGGCCTATACTGCTAACCAGTGAATTGCTTATGATGTACGTGCTACTTTCGTATTTGAAATCAACAATTAATTAGCCAACAACTTCATCTGTGAAGGTTATGCAAAATACGAGTCGCTGACGCATTTCATCCATTTGACGTTACATTTCGTTTTCATTTTGTTACTTTACACAAGACTTTTTGAAGTGTATTTATGGATTTAGGTTGGCATGTAAGTCCGTTAATTTCTGAAAATCCCCACCCTCAGCACTTTTTCCCACCCCCGGGAAAACGACATTCCCTAAGATTCTGTTACAAACTTTATCTTGCCCACATCTTGAGAAACTGAACAATACCAAATTAAACACGAAATCACCTAATATTATATACTGGTACCATTCGTTCTAAACGTCTCTAGCCTATTCAACTTTTATTCAAAATTGGTAAAATCCTCTAAAAACACCAGATGTTTGATTAGAAAAATGAACATGGAAAGCCCAAAAGTGTTGTGAAGTGAAACCAATCCGCACGACCTGCACATCTCAGAAATTATACCTTAAGACCTTCATATTATTTATGAACTAAAGAATCAGAAGGATCAACGTCTATACGGCTCCGTCGTTCTTTATTATGAGAGCAATTCTTTAAGATATTTTGATGATGGTATTGAGAATGATAAACTTGCATTGGTTTCCTGCAGTCTCGATTTAAGATCGTGCCCCATCGGTTGTTATTACTCCTAGTCTTTGAAATCAGCCGTGGGTTTGGATTGATGACTTCATATTCTCGGAAGTCAACGCTATTACCTTGGACACAATACGGCGCTTTTACAAGATTAAATCCCTCTACTACTTTGCTCTTCGAAAAAAGTTAACATTGTCAGTACTAAACCCGACGGAAAGACCTACGTCACGCCACTCGACGCTGCCCATCGAAACACCGGTGATGTCTTCCCAGGCTGTAGTTCGAAACGTGTTCTTGAATGAGAAACCATGCCACACTGCTGAATGACGAATCATTCGTTGGGGGGGGGCTCTGTCTTCAAATTCAGGGTCATTTGTACATCTCAAGATATCGTAATCTAATGAATTATGGATTATTAAATATCATGGTTTTGTTTCGTATTTATAACTATCAGCATAGCGACTGAACACGAAGCTCTATGAGCAGCTAGATTTGTGAGAGAATAATTAGAGAACAATCAGAGATATAAAATAAATCTCGAAACAAACCACTACCAGTAGGTACGAAAATCTGATAGTGTGTGACATGCTGGTTAATATTGCAAAAAAGGGACTCAGATTAGAAACGCTTTTGGGAAAATCTTAATACTTGAGGAAAAATGTAAGGTTGAAATAACTGTGAAAAAAATTGCTTAGAGAGTGTAACTAAAAAAAGTACAGAAATTCAGACTCACAAATCCTCGGTTATAACCAACAACAGATTACCGACGCTGTGGAGTATGGAATAAAATCATATGCCGCGTTGAGTATGCACAAATCTTTTGTCAATTTTTCAATCAAGAGTCAGGACCACATACAGCATTGCTGTTTCTCATCAGACAGGACCGATTCATGCAACATAATTCTCTTAAAATATTGTACATTTCAAAAGCAGCCTATTCAAATAATGCATTGAGATAACGACAAAGTGTTTGTACTTGTATAATGTTGAAGGCATCGGTCAAAGTAGGCCCTACATTCAGCAGACAAGGAAACAACCATTATAATGTAACAGCAGGCCTATGCGTTATTCAGCCAGGTATTGATATCGCATTCATTGTCTTTCAAACCACCGTCTTATATAAATGATGTAAGAAATCAGCCCTCCTTTACTTCCTTGTTTCAGTAATATACTCTAAAAACACCTGGGTGAGACTTTAAAGCCAGAATCTGGGTCCCATGGGGCCTGACCCTTTCCCCCGTTGGGTCAAATTTGACCATTTCCGCGTAAAGTATGACCCAAAACAGGTCATAATTTGACCCGGGAAAGGGTTAGGGCCCGTGGGACCCAGATCCCGGGTCAGTCTGACCCAGGTGTTTTTAGAGTGCATCCTTTTATCTTTTTTTTTTAGTTGTTTGTCTGTCCACCGACTACCAGCAGATGTCTGCATGTTTGCTTTTCTTGCCTCAACATCTTCTTTACTTCATGCTGTTAGTCTCATGGAAACATAAGACTTTCAAATGAGAGAATTGCCTTAAATCGTCAGGTGCGTCTCTGACCGACGTCCCTTCCAAATCAATTAAGCTGCAAACTTCTTCGGGCCGTTGAATAATCAACGTCCAGACTTGGAACATTGAGGCTGGCACTTAGTGGCTTCCCATGAGAGAAAATGTGCACCCTCTTTGACGGATGTGATTGGAAATCTACATGGCCGCAGGCATGTGCCTACATTAATCACATCATAAGTGACTTTAATAAGACCGCATTATAAGTACTCACACCAAATGCCGATTTTCAGGAAGTGTTTTTGTCAATTTAAAAGCACTGGAGTAATGGTAGGGTTCCATGTTTGATTTAAGTGGTAATCCAATGGAGTCTTTGAAATTAACACGTTCCAGTAACTTGGCCATTTCCACGTTTTACAATGAAAGCAATTTCGAATGTTGACTAGTGACGTGCAATCGACTTCTATGCATTAACCAACACGGTCTTGGTTATCTACACTGAACCTAATTCCGGAACAAACTGCATTTGGAACATTCTGACGCTGGAAGTAATTCTGTAGAATCACGTTAAAACGTATAGACGAACCGTGACGTCACGTCAACTCACTCAGTATCACACTGGAGAAAGAAAACGCAGCTTTGATTTTGCACCTACACAACAGCACCAGTTAGCTGGTTTTGAAGATGTTCCTAAAATAAACGTCTTCTGCAGACTTCACGAAAGTATTACAATATCGTTCAAATCAGAACACAGCGTTTACTTTGAATCATTTTCCCTATATAGGCACAGGGGCGGAGCTTAAACTAAATTTCGTTGCATGGACAATTTCTCAGGGGGGCCAAACAATTTTCAAAGTCCTTAGCTTTGAAAAATGTAAACACTTTGGGAAGGAAACGAGTCCTGTTACCCACGAAATTGCCTTTTTTTCACACTATGCATCAAAAACTTTGCCCATTTGGAGGATGGGCGTGTCCCCCGTTGCTCTCTTCTTGGAACAAAATTATTTCTTAGTGTTACAGAGGCATCCAGGACTTGTCGAGGAATCCACTCAAAACCTGAAGAACTTCAAAAAAACTTCCAGTTTTGTCAGTTGGACATTTGCCAACAATCTGTCTCTTCTTTTCCCGTCAGGGGGCGTTTCTGTAGCCAGAAAAGATCAAAGCCGTGTATATGTAGTTACGACTATAATAGTTGGAAGTAAAGTGACCGGTGTAAGTGAGTTTGTTTCTGGATTCAATTGGGGACCCTGAACAATAGAGGACAATAAGGTCCCCGATTGACAGAGGGTCCCCGATTGACAACTGTGTACAAAACATATGGGTGGTCTTCTAAAAAAGTTAAAGTGCAAACAAAAGAGGAACAACAGGGGGTCCCCAGTTGCAGACAAATACACACTTGTGTGTGTGCGTCAGTGTATATGGACAGTTGGTGTACAAGAGCCACACGCTCTACTCTACACGTAGTGGACAACCATTTTGTTTCCAAAATTTGAAGCTGGTGCTTATCTCTCTACAAATACAGCTCTGGAGCGCATACTTTCTAAATCGGAGTATCTGAGTGAGGGGATGTTCGAGATATGAATTCTTTGGGCAGCAACCCCTCAACAGCAGCGATCTTCCTATTTTTAAGGCTTAACAGAAGTAATGATCATCCGGGGATTCATCCTCGGTTTTTTCGTGGTGCCCCTTAACACCCCCAGATGCCCCCCCCCCGACATTTAGCCCTAGTTACGCCACTGCAAGAAAATAAGCTGCAACTCCATACCGTAACTGTATAAACTCAACGGGGATTATTTATAGATTTAAAATGGCAAGGGGGCACCCAGGAGCAAAGGCATCCGCTGGGGGATGTTCCCCCACCCCCTCCCATAGTCATTCCACCGGGTGTACCATTTAAAACTCTTTGATATCTGTACGAATATATTTTACATTCACGCTAACGTAAATCCACATTTTGAAAGTAATCTTTATAAACAACGTATGCCGAGATGAATGCTACAGCAAAACAAGTTGTTTTCCCGAGTTACTATAGACATAAAGACGAGTTATACCGCGTGAGCAAAGAAAAGTGTTTTGTGAGGAGATGTTTCAGAGCAGTTCGTTATGTTACGCCATCATTTGTTACATCGGTGAAGGCTAAGTTTTACTATCGACGAAGGATGTCACTTAACAGTACACCACACTTTTCATGCAAACACCTTACAATGTGGCAATGTAGCACACATCTGAGAGAATAAAGCACAACCTGCTAAGATCTCCTTACTCATGTAATTTGTTTACTCTGAAACCGCAGCAATGTCCTTAGTTATACCGATCTTCTATCCAAGTTATTCCAGGACGGGCAGATGTGTATCGGGGGGAGGAGTCGCACCCCCCCCCACTTTGAGACAAAAAAGGTAATAGAAATAGGGAAGATGATAAAAACAATAACTAAAGTGTACAAAGGCAAGTGCACCAATACCATTGTAAACAATGTATGCCGTGTTATGTTTCATCATCGTTCCCGCCGCAAAACTTAGACATTAATAAAAGATCTCCAGCTTGACCCCCTTCCTGGAAATATTCCTGGATCCAACCCTGACGGAATTATGATTCCACTTTATTCGACTAATTCCAAGTGAAACAAATATAACATCAATTGTCCTGTTATGTTATCTCAAAACCTCACAATGTTTCACAGTTGCTCACATCGGAGCTTTACTAACAAAAACCAAAAACGGTCACCTTCAAAGTCGGCCACGCCCAATCCCCCGATTAAGCATGCACATTATTTGCAATACGGGCGATTCATAATAATGTGCCTCCAAGAGTGTACAACGCGTTGACCAATCACAGTGCGCGAAATCTGTCCACCCTTTCCAAACGCGCATTAGGTCGACAGATTTCGCGCATTATGATTGGCCAGTGCGTTGCAAACTCTTAGAGGCGCACTATTGTGAAACGCCCGTAGTGTGCGTGGAAAGAAAACGTCACTACAGATACTGCTGTTGACAGACCTCTGTTTAGGTATTCTTTTTGGAATTCAGTGGCATGAATTCAACAACCCAACAATAGTGTGTCCATTCAAAGTATTTTGTGCTTTGTGTCTGCTTGTTAATCCTGCAAGTTGAATGGTCATACCTCCTTGCTTCTTCTCCGTGTTATTTTGTGGGAGGGCTGTTCGCAGGGTACATTGAATTAATACGAAGCAGGTAATTTGCATAATGTGCATTATGACGCAACTTGCGGTTCCAAATCAAGCTGACAATAAAATCTATATATCCGCGCAAATATATAACAGTCGAATATAAGATAAAAGTCAAGCCTAAGTTTCCATATTATGGTACACGAACATTGAGGATTCCATGGGCTTTTAGATTGTTAGGGGATGTAGGCTACTAACTTTGTACACATTTGGACACAAGTGTACATTCCCTTTGGAGTAATTGAAACTACCGTAAGGTTATATCTTACTAAGGATTTAGACAGTAATTGGATTAGAAGGCACACCGCATAAATGTCAACAGGCTTTTGGCTTTATTGCTTGAAACTGAATTCTTGGGTTACTTTTGTGAAGAATGGAGTAAGACAGCAGTGAGGTGTGGTGTAACTTCGCTAAATCAACGGGACATGTATACTTTGGATTCAAGTAGCATATTAGTCTGGTTTGGACTTGACAATGCTGACTTCAGGTAGGGTGTGCATGACACGTACAGAAAAACAACTTCACTTCTGTCGGGAGAGAGTGAGTTTCTCGAGTTCTCACTAATTAGTTTTTTTCCTTTTGTTCAGCACAACCATTTCTAAATCTGGCATCTGAAAGACAACGTAGAGCGAAACTTCGGATGTACTGTTTTCTGATCTGTTCAGAACAAAACATCCCGAATCTTCCAATTTACATTTCACTTTCACACCCTTGAGGCATTAGGATGAGCTTGCTAGGAAATCTCTAGTAAACTATTGCCTTACCAAGAAGCATGAATGAATTATTGCCATTAAGCAATGAAAAAAAGAATTATGTTTTACGAATACTTATATGATGTATGACAGTTGTCTCTTTTCTAAAATATCAGAATCGAATTAATACTGCAAGTGTTAATTGAAATAATTTCGATTGAAGATAATGAAGCATCTCTGAGAGTTTACCTAACCTTTTCTAATTATTTATGAATTACGACTCCACTTTTGAAAAAGGTACATTCACAAGCATCGAAACTGTGACAGCACGGTGTTTAAAAAGCCTCTCCCGCACTCGCGACTCCCAAATTGGGTTAAATTCTAAAGACCAGCAGTTGTAATCACAAGACTCAGTGGTATGACAGCTCGTTTTAGCTTACTGTAGGGACATTCAGTAAAGTGCAAGGCCCTGGAGCAGATGTTAGCTCGTTGCTCCTGGCCTGACACGGACTAGTGAACCATCCTCAGGCAGACAAGGTGTTGGAGTAGCGCTGAAACCACGACAGCGCAGCATCCCTCAAACAAGGTCGACGATAAGAACTGAATTTATTGGCCGACCAAAAAAAGTGAGTTAATCTTGTAAACGGTGACGGCCACAGAAAGCCTGAAGGGGGTGTCTTCTGAACCACAAACGACTGGAGTAAGACCACACAGGTATAGTGTTTGGATACATTCATGTCGAGAGCAAAAGCTTCACTAGGCCTATACTAAACGTTTAGGTTAAATAATTTACGTCATGCCCCCTTTTATTAAACTACTTAGTTAAGATAAGCACATAAGCAAAACTCATCCCCAAAGCCTTCATTTCACAGAAACCGAAATGATGCGGGGTTGGTGTGAGCAGGTGTCCTGACGTCATTGAGTTGTGTATTTGTTCCTTCGGGCAAATTTATTTTAGATGTCTCGACTTCACAAGTCGACAGGCACGAAGAGCTACTGGAAAACTTCTTCAATGACTTATTGAACCAGTTCCTATTGGAGACAAGGTTTTTTGTGATTAACACATTTCTTCAGGTTGTATGTACCAACCTCACTAGCAATTACGGGAAACTCAAAACTTAAAACCGAATCATTATAACTTCCTGTTGACGCGTGGTAGGCTAAATATTTATCACTATGACGTTGCCTTGCGATATGAACCGCCACGTACCAAGCGGGAAAACGACTTTCGAAAAAGGCAACAGTCAACAGCGTAATCAGTAACAAATATGCAAATATGAACCTTTTTAGCACGTGCAGAGACGAGTATTCAATTCGTTCCAATTCGTTCCAACAGAATCACGAAATTAGTGTCTGCAATTATTGAGGGCGGTATTTACCACAAATTACACGCCTCAATCGAGAGAATGCGCACTCCAATTGAGATTATTTTTATAATAAATTGTGGATGTTTTAATTCCATCCAACTTTTAATAACCATCCAAAATCTTACCATTTAAGCAAAGTGAAGCTTGCTGGTACCATAGAGCAAGGGCCGCTTAGACGTCATTCTGGCAGCTGACAACAGATGGTCCACCTTTAAAGATAACACCGCCCATCTGTTCGAACGCAAATGAGATGTACCGCCTTTGCCTCTCCGTTGTATAATGATGACTGAAGGACGAAAGCATATCCCCCAAATTGACGGCTCCTAGTTGACAACCTGTAAGGGTTATATTATATTTGCTTATAAGGTCCCATGCAGTCTGACAGGAATCTCTAGGGTTTCAAGGCATTGTAAGTTAGAATGGAGTACTTCGTGTGTCATTTAGGACAGCTACATTGCAGAAAATCGGTCAAGATCACAATTAATTTCAGACAGATCATAGATTTTGGATATCTAACACGTTATCTGAGTATTTTGCGAAGTATTTTTTCAATGTGTTAAGTGTAGTTTTCACCAGTCGAAACGCTCAATTAAAATAAAAAAAATTATAATTGGCCACGTTAATTCCACAGATACACGCCAAGCAAATAACAAGTGTAAAATGTTTATAGTGACAACCTTGGGCTTTCTAAATGGCGACAGTACGTACTAGTTTCTGCCCTCTTGTTAAGTTCTTCCCTTCATTTACCGTGCACATTGCCAAATTACGAGCAGTACACGAATGCGCAGCCGAGTTCCATTAGACAGTAGGTTTTACACAAAAGAGGAGCCTGAGGAAATATTTCTGCAATGTTGAAGACCTTCATTCTCGGTGCGTTTTACTTAACCGGGGAAGATATACTTTTGTAACGGTCAGGCACTGAAAGGCTTCCATAGTTATACTGAATTCGATATTTAACAAATGACAATCAAATCTTTGTTGTCGCTTTCCATTTGTACCTCATACATTATGACGTACAACTTTACTGCAAAGAAATTCCAAATCATCTAAAAGTATATTTTGCACGGAAAGAGTTGCACTTTGTTGATACCATTGGATGCTTGGTTTTTTCATTTTCCGGGAAAAAGTAAGACACGAAGGATAATTTTGATGTCCACCAAGGGGAAAAAGTTTAAAAAAAAAAAAAAACAGCTGATACTTGAAATCTAAGTCGAAATAACCGGTTAGCATTCGAAGTTTGAGGTCATTTCTGCGTGCACTTATAAAAATAAATGAATATCAAACGTTTTAGTCCAAACTACGTAACAGATCATCGGTGATTAGACCTAGACACTGTAGAACCAAAGAATTGCAACGTCAGACCTTGTATGACGTGCATGGTGCATGATACCAGTTTATTTCCAAACTAGTGTGTTTTGCAAGGAATCACACTAATCGGTGGAGAAAATATGGTTTAATTTATAACGATTTGGGGTGATTCAACATACGAGTGATCAAAGTTGAACAATTCATCGTTACGTTCATGCCTACTAATAGGTATGGCTTCTAAGTTGTCACAATACTAGCTCTCCATCAGGAATAGCCAGTGCGCCCTCTACATAGGAATATTGTCTTTTCCGTTTTATTAGCTGTCTTCATAGAAATCCGTAATTAGTAGGAATATCTGTCCCAAGGTTGCTCATAAGAGAAATCAGCGGTAAGTTTGGAGGACAAATAAATGTCGATACACCATGAAAAGAAAGCGCTTAGATTTTGTTTATTTGTCCGTTTTGTTTTTGTCCATTCTAGACTGTATTGCACTTCTGAACAAAACCATTACTTTCAATTTAAAAAAATCGTTCAACTATTCCAAAGTGATACTCACTTTGTCTCCGCAGGTCAAAACATTTTACGGCGTTTACCCTTGTCTACAGAGGGCGTTACAAAAATATATAAGTCGCCATGCCGACGGAATGGCAGGAGTAACAAGGTTCTTGAGGAACGCATAGGCCGAGTTCTGGCGGCTTGTTCCCCTTATTTCACGAACAGCTCGATTTGTTGTTCGTGGGTGGCCGCTCGAACGCTGAGAACAAACAACCGGTTATCGCTGGTAGTTAGTGACAAGCAACATGCAACATGGCGGCGTCCCTGTAGGCTACGTTATTCGAGAGTTAATGTTTGGATTGGCTGAATTCTTTTCTATTTATTAGTAACATTCATTTCTGTGTTACGGAAAATAATTAACCCTAACACTCCTCAGTCCTCCAACAGGTGAAGGATTGAGGAGGGTTATTGTTAATTTTGCAAAACTTCCCATTGTCTATTGCTTTGGAAGCCATTTCTTACGAGTTTTTCCGTGTGTTCCTGTAAAACCCTGACGAGGAGGTGGTGTGTGATCCTGTTCCGAGAGCAGTGTTCTTGAGTCGTGTGCCCGACGTTCGAGCGCGAGAACAAGAAACCCGTGTCAAGAATAGGCCGGCCGAACTCGACCACAAAGGCTGGGGAAAAGGAGACAAACTAGGTACATCGTCACCTTGAGCATCATTGCAAAATTATAGAAGCTGGGAACATTAACATTTTGGTGGAGTTATGCTGTTGTTTCGAATCATTTGTATTCTCCTGCGCCCTCTACTGCTATTGTTAAAATATTCCAAAAATATAATTGCCGGGTACTCTGCAAAGACAATCTGTCGAATGTGTTCGATTTACACCACAAGTTAAGTGTTACAGTAGTAATAGTGCGCAATGTATACAGAATCTCACACGTTGATATGGCTCCGTTTCTACTTTGTTTTGTCAGTTTCAAATTTTTTTGTCACCAGCAAATCTGGAGATAGTAGCCTCTTCTCAAGGAAGCACTCCCATTTTCTCTCCCTGACGCAGTTGTTCTCTTTTTTGGATTTGGTAGCGCAACGAAAGGCTAATTGCAAAAGTACAAAAACTCAAAGGTGCGTGTTGAACAACCAGTATTAACTAACACTTTATATCTCAGATCAGTATCGACCGCCTGTTTTAATTTTTATGTAAACAAGTTCCATTTTTCTGCATATCTACTATTAAAATACAGCGTATACTATTTGAATACGGAGTAAATACTTTGGCACAAACTATAGAAAATATTATACATATATAGCAGTTTATAAAGAAAAATATTTTTGAACAATTATTCATATATGGCTTTGTATAGTGAGAATTTGATAAATAAATGAGCCCACGTGATGATGTATTTGAAATGCTGAGCAGCACTTATTGAAATCGGTGTAACAACATTGAGACACCTTCTCTTGCAACGGATATAACTCATATTGATTGAAGGATTAATTTTTGAAGTACCCAATCTCTAAAAAGTAGCATGTTCCGCTGCCATTATAGAATATAATAATTTTAGTTATGATAGTTTTATCACTATGAATTATTTAGATGATTTGTGAGATTAACATGGTATAAAAACAATGGGAAAAAAGGCCTCACTTTGTTCTGCTGATGATTAGAAACAAATACTACATCAGAATGGACGAATTCATCGTAATTTGTATCATTACAATGCAACACAGTGTTTTGACATCATTCATTTCCTGAGGCATTCACGCTATGCAGGATAATGTACATGTAGGTATGGCGGGTTGGTCTAACAATACAACAAATTTCCACAGTACTTTCGGTGCAATACTGCCAAATGGAATTTCACAAGACTTGGACAGGTTTCTGTACTTTGTATGATATGAATTTACAAAAAAAGATATCTGAATTGAAATAAAGCAAACCATCAAAGAAACCGTTTGTCAAACGAGGGAAGAGAAATTGAAAAACTTGCAAATCTGAGGAGGAACAAGAACATGCAGACATCCAAACTTAATTTAACAAGGACAGTCAACGGCTAAAAAATGTAACCTTTCAAATGAAATAGGAATGCTTCAGTACGCTGGGTATTGACATATTGATCCATCGAACTTCCTAGCACGAACACACTTTAACTTGTGAATACATTCTTAATCAGTGTCTTAGGTAGCCCGGTAGTATATTTAATAGCAGTAATATCGAGAGAGTTCAAGTCTTTGTTTTTAAAGCAAACATCGGTCATTGCCGGACGCGAATCCACAAAACCTGACAAGTAACTACGCATGACACAAGATTATTGCTCTTTTGTGAATCTAATTCATGAGGTGCAACCAAGTATAACGGGTAGACTTCCATTAATCATTAATATTGTGCAGCTGTGTCGAATATCAAAGTGTTACAATATCAATTAATCATGTACTTTATCGCTGTCAAACTTAGCTCACACGAACACGAACTCAAAGCTCAATCAACTTATATACGTCCTACATATAGTTATTGACATATTGGGCAAGCGCGGTGGTGTTCAATAGACTACTCAGCCTATGTGAAATATAATTAACAACTTTGGTCATAGGTCTCAAATTTAAGGGAGAGTTTGATTTGGTCAGTTTTTATTAAATTGGGTCATACCGCCAGAAAGGCAGACTGGGTGTATGCGTATAATTACAGATGATTAGTGTTTAATGCCACACACAAATTTAGGTGAGTGTATGTTCTACTCCTTCCTGTTAAAAGTCATCCATGTCTTTACTAATCATTTCGATTTCTCTGGAGATTTCATCATCTAATCCAACCTCTTCTTTCCCTTTGTCTCTCTTCTCTTCCGGATCTTTTTCACTTTTTTCGAAATCATTCTTCTCAGGCAAACTCTCCTTCTCGTCGTTCTGATTTGAGACTTTCTTCTTTTTCTCCTTTTCCAATCTCTCCTTTTCTTTCTTTTCCTTCTTCTTCTGCTCTTTTGCTCTTTTCTTTTCTTCCTTGTCCTTTTTCTTCCTTTCTTTTTCCTCTTCTTCGTCTCCAAAGCTAGTGATTTCATCTTTGATGCCAGAGCAATCCCACAATTTTACAGATCCATCATGAGACGCAGTCAGCATCTTTTGAGGCAATATCTGATGAAAAAGGAAAAATGCATAACGTGAAAACATTATTTGTTTTTACATGGAAACTGACAAAGTGAAGACAAAACGTAGGTTAACAAAGAAATGGAGATTTGAACCATCGAACAACTGCTAAAAATAGTGACAGTTGGGATAAAAAATACTGACGTCTGGCTGCATGGAGAAGTGCTGGCACGGTATTACAAAGGTGGCAGGTTCAAATCCCGCTCCAGACATTTTTTTTCCATTTTTACAAACACTATACGCAAGACATTTTCAGGACAAAAAGGGTTCGTTAATAGCTAATTGAAAATAAAATTAAAATATTCTTGCTGCCACGCTATGATTAGAAGCACTTTTCAGGATCATAATCAAAATAGCATCATAAAAACTCAAACAATTCCTGATTTGTTTCCAAATCTTAAAGTTTGGTTTCCAGAAACTGATAATGCACTTAATGAAGAGTAATATATCATCAATCCAGAAAATAATCGAGTCAGAACGCTAGCCTTTTTGCAACAAGGTCAAAATCTAACAGGTAGGTTAAATGAATGTTGGATAGCGTCAACGTACCATGATGGCATTAATACAATATTCGTGACCTTTAAACGTCCTTTTCAATGCCCCTGACTTGGCATCGTAAACCCTGGCAAGGTTATCACCGCATCCCGTGTAAACTGCAGAAGAAAACAGACGAATACAGGTAGTCAGTCTTAGAATGAAAGGCACTTTCAGAACGTTTCCTCTTGAAAAAGATGCCCCACCTGAGACTCAGTATTTAGAATAACAACGAGTATCGCTTTAAAGGAATAACTGCATCTTTATTTATACCTAATCCATCTCGAAAGCGAACAGCGCTAACTGTGTGTTTATGGCCTTGATAAGTACGTGTACAGTCGCCGAATTCCGTCACCCAACACTTAGCACTTTGGTCAGAACTGCCTGTATACATCAATTTGTTTATCACCTGAAAAAGAGCAAAAACAATGTTTGAACAAGATAAGTCTTGTTTTAATACAAAGGCTAGGTGATCTTCGTTTACAGGATACTGGATAGTTCATTCAATGAGCTTGCACACAGAGATTTACAATTGTCTTTTACTTAATTTTACTTCATAAAATGATTACAATGAAAATAGGTTCGTTTGAAATGTTTCTTAGTTTAACGGAGATTATCTTTTTCTCGATGAAAGCATTATCTTATGGACGGATTACTTGATCGACCAGATGTTTGTAGGGCCTAAATATAGATGCCTTTTCCTGAGATGACCTCGCAGAAATCGAGTGTACGACATATATAACGACGGATAGCGCAGGTGTTTCATTCTCACACGCATGCAAAGCTCCAACACGCATTCATTAATTAGAGGACGCTTGTGCTAGTCGCCATAGCAACGGAAAACCAAAAACAGTAGCCAGCTTGAATTTCTCCTTCATTTCGTACTGTCAGCGCCGTGTTTCATCTCCATACGGCGTGCTTCAATTATCAAGAGTTGTTCCTTTATTGCTATGAAAGCTTCCACAAATTTCTAGAAGAAGCACAGGTTTCAGAGAGAGCAACAGAAAGGTACAACGATTTAGAAAATGAAACTATTTTCTGTAAAATGCTATAGCAACATGTTGATTCATTGCCTATGTAAATGGTGATGCAAAAGGCTGCCATTCTCATTTACACAAATGTAATAATAATGGTAAGTCACAATTATTGGCGAAGCGCTTCATCATGCTCAGTTTTGTCAACGGATTTACTCGGACTTGTTATCTGAAGGCGAATACAAAGCTTCTAAACAGTTCTAAAATTAATGGGATGATCAGAAAAGACTGCGGAAATGAATTTTGAAAAGTCAGACAATACACAAAGACTGAAAAAAAATCACAATACATGTAAACCACTAGACAATAACACCCCAAAAATATGGAACGAAATGGGACAAGATGTTTAATTGCACAAGTCATGATAATGGTGCTAAAACAGAAGTCATGGCCCCATGGCCTCGTGGGCCGCAGGTGCACTCTTTCCAATGCTTGGGCTAAACATCCAAGTTTCTCTATTTTGATGAATTGTCAACTTTTTATAGACAGATCCACTTTATCATGGTAAACAAAGCTCCCCTTCCAACTGGCAGGTATACGACCTCGATCTGGCATCTTTATGTTGCGCGAGCAAAAGTTATTGTCGGATTTTATGGTTTGTTTTTCCGATTGATTCAGACATCCGGTAGACCCACTTAAACCACCACACAAGATTTATTCGCTTGCTTGATATCAAATGGCTGCTACTATATTTATTGATTTGAAAAAATTGTTCCCTAAGCTACATGGTGTCCACAACGGGGGCGGCTCCGCTACAAATTTCCACATTAAGAGTCTTAATCAATACGGATATTGCCACCATGCTCATTTGCTACGCTGTAAATTTACGCATCATTTCATTTAGACCTAATTTGAGTCTGCAGAAGTGAACACCGGGGTTATCGACTTTCTTGTAACAATGCCCTATCTTTTCTGGTGAACGAAGTTTGAACATTCCAGTTGTTCAGAATGATGGCTGATGCGAATGACTTTCCACAGGTAATTATGGATTTTTTTCTATGACATAAACACGAATACACTTTCCTATATCCCATGAAGTAAACATTTTAAACGAGAAGGATGATGTCCAAAACTAATGTATATGATTCACCATTTAAAGCGACCAAAATGAAAGAATAAATAAATAAATACAAACAAGAAACACAGATACTGACGTGGTCACAACGTAACTACTGGCTAGATTTCTCAGGGCGCACCCAAGGGGCGAACACATTTTTTTACGGCAGCACCAAAACCAAATTATGGTTTGTATCCAGGATGTTAATAAATGTCAAATTTTCCAGGGCAACAGGCATCAACGACAGTACCTCAACTGGGGACAAGCCGTGACTCCCCGGTTATGCTAGCTGGACATGATGAATCAGACGATAAGCTTCAAGAATATATGTATCGAGATATAAATAGGGGGACCCCATTGGAAATAAGTTGCAATACTCTCATGGGCTATCCTTGGTATTACCTGATGGGCTATCCCTGGTATTACCTGATGGACTATCCCTGGAATTACCTGATGGGCTATCCCTGGTATTACCTGATGGACTATCCCTGGTATTACCCGATGGGATATCCCTGGTATTACCTGATGGGCTATCCCTGGTATTACCTGATGGACTATACCTGGTCTTACCCGATGGGCTATCCCTGGTCTTACCCGATGGGCTATCCCTGGTATTACCTGATGGACTATCCCTGGTATTACCTGATGGACTATCCCTGGTATTACCTGATGGGCTATCCCTGGTATTACCTGATGGGCTATCCCTGGTATTACCTGATGGGCTATCCCTGGTATTACCTGATGGACTATACCTGGTCTTACCCGATGGGCTATCCCTGGTATTACCTGATGGACTATCCCTGGTATTACCTGATGGGCTATCCCTGGTATAACCTGATGGGCTATCCCTGGTCTTACCCGACGGGCTATCCCTGGTAATACCTGGTGGGCTATCCCTGGTATTACCCGATGGGCTATCCCTGGTATATCCTAATTTTTGTGTATATTGTGCAAATCTTGTTCATGATATTTTCTGTAATTTCAATTATTTGTTGCTGTATTTTTGCTGTGAGGTAATACCGAATAAATCCAATTCAATCCGATATCTGAAGTTTTCATGACGGAAAGTTAATATTAACTATAAATGAAATGCGAAGAGATGGCAGTGTATGGTAAGTATGCAGTTCTTGCTTTCGGTACAAATGAGGGTAAAAAGAAATGAACAGAAGAATCATATTTTTGAACATTATTCCATCCATTCGGTGTATCCTCAATTGAGAACAATTTGAACTTTCCCCTCTGAAAGATTTGGCCTTTTTCCCCTAGAAATATTTGCAACTAATCATTAAGGTATATCCAGATTCATCAACATCGTTTATTACACACGTGCATAATGAACAAGTCGGAATACTGCCTGTAATATACGGCGAAAGATAAGAGACTTAACGAAGTCTTTTGAAATAAACGTAATGTGTTCAATGTAACTATTTATCCCTTGAATTTGACGAGAAATGACCTGGACATTTTATCCAGTTTATTTAGTTTCAACTCTGCCTAAGATCAATTACGGATATCCAAATATTATTTTCATAACATCATGGATTTATTTTCCACTGTTTATCAGAGGGAAAAGACACTAGGATCATCGGTATCTAAGCAACGTATGCGAAAACAATTAGTACGTAAAGTGCCAAGTTAGTGCAAAGCATTTCCAGTCATTTCAGTTGCAAGAAGTACGACCCATCCCCTATTCTAGAACATGAAAATTGTTGCCAAGAGACAATTTTCGGCAAGTCTTTGACAAGGATTTATCCCATACTAGTGGAGTAAGATTCGATGCGTGAAGACCTTATAATCACCTCCGCCGGAAATGAAAGCGTTCTCACTGAGCATTCCGTGTGGGATGAATTCCTTAATTTAAGATTTAACGGTATGGGCCTAACAGGGAAGCAACTTGACATCTTTCACCAAGCATTTACAGACACTGATGCATTGATGCATCAATTTTCTCCACTCATCGATTTGGTAAGATTGAGAATCAGGAAATAAAAAGAAAGTCACCCTAAACTGTGACTTTATATGAGGAAATGGCCCAGCCCGGTGGTAAAACAAAACATCAATTACCTGGAGGCAAACGACGGCACTTTGGTGTCCTTCAAACGTCTTGAAAATTTCACCAGTGTTGATATTCCAGCTCTTGACTGTACAGTCTGCACTCCCAGTAAATAAGACACTACCGGTTGAATCAGCAGCCAGGCACAGAATTCCACCTTTGTGTCCCTTGAAAGTTACTAAGCTATCACCGGAGTCCATGTTCCAGGACATAGCTGTTCCATCAGCACTGCCCGTCACTAAGATGTCTCGGTTACTATCAATGTCAATCACGTCATCCTTGAGAGCATCTTCGGCTGGAATGTACATGAGAGGAGTAACTCCACGACGATGACCACGGAATATATGCAGAAGTTCACCGTCGTCTGGGTCCCAACACATAGCAGTGCGATCGTAGGAACTTGTGAAGAGAAAATCGCCAGTACAGATAAGTCTATTGATGGGAGCAGCATGACCTTCGATTACTAACTCACACTTACCAGTCTTGGCATTCCATTTCCGTACGGCCTTGTCTGATGAGCCGGTGTAGCAGAATTCATCCAGAAGTTGGACGCAGGTGATGTAACTCTTATGTCCTTTCAATGTATGGACCCGTTCAAAAGTGTTCAAGTTCCACATAATAGCAGTTTTGTCTTCACCACCAGTAACAAACATATTTCCATCTTCGTTTATACTCATACAGTTTATTCCCCCTTTGTGACCTGCAAAGGTTTGAATGAGGTACTCATCATCTTTAGGTTTCTTCTTTCTCCTCTTCCCATCTTCACCAACCTCCTCGTCACCTTCGTCGTTTAGTTTATCCTTTTGCATGTTCCTCTTCTTAAATTCTCTCTCTTCTTCCTCCAGTTGCTTGGCTTTTTTGGAGGAGCCGCTACCCATTCCGTATGTCGCCGTCTTGGCGGCCGAACGTTACCACTTTGATGCACTTGAAGTTATTTCAATGGCAGCCCGGAGCATCGGTTGTTTTACATCATCATCAACACTTTACTGCTGATGCACAGACACTCTTTCAAATTAAACTGTCTACCGAGTGTTTGTATAAATGCATAGTGGTTTACAGGTTCAACTCAATCTGACTGTAAGCCCTGGAAGGCTTTCTGCATCTTCCTCATCCGTCACTTACAATCCAAACCTTAACCCACCACTGTAACCAATTCCACCACCTGCATTAGGGCTATGTGACGTCAAGTCATTACACAACGGTACGGCACAGTCACCTTCGTTGGTAGACAGCAGCTGTGTACACGGATCCATGGAAAGTATTGATTGGTAACCTTCATTGTGGAGCCTGTGTCATGCGATGTCTGCACGAATCGCCATTTTTTCCTCGTGTCATTACGCGCGTCCACTGCAAGTACAACTGGCAATAAAACAAGGGCATTGCTTTGTCTGAATCACTCAGATGGAGACCGATGATTATATCATGTCGGTAAAACTAAGCACCAAGTGCATATAATGACCGTATACATGACTGACACATGATCAAAAGTTTTTTATTATTATTTTAAAACAGACATTTACATGTATGCCAATTCGGGCTTCCGAGTCACAAGACCTACCGTTTCGTTCACACGGCCTTTAGAAAAATGCAAAGGACTACTGAAAGTAGGCATTTCCTCTATCGACAGGTACTAAGGCGGTTATGTTTGCTTGAAGAGGTTCACCGCAATGCGTGCAACAAACACTTGCATGTCATTGTTTGCGAAATGATTGGTGGTACGAATCCTGGGGAGATGAAAAGATTTCAGCAAATAGCTGTAAGTATAAAGTGCCCCATGGCAACACTTCGTTTGCCCCCTGTAAATTATCTTCACATGGAAAAGATATTGTGCCTGTTGCTAAACATCTTCACGACTACATTTAATTAACGAGGGCTTCTTGGTGGACTGGGATTATTATGAAAATCAGTGCCCTAGAGATATTCACTGATGAAAATTGCAAAAAAGAAAAATGCATTACCTTAGAATATGACCTGTTACAGTTCTTGTAACTCTCTTACGATCATTTCAGGTATGTCATGTAGGCCTACATTCATTAACGCAGCTAATTTACTGTTGACAATCAATTTTCCATGTAAGAATAATCGAGCTATATTCTACAATTTAATCTAAGGACGAAACATGCTGGGGTCTGTAGTGACACGTCACAAAGGAAAATTCGATAGCGTTTTGAATACAGGCCACCACACTGCCCAACAACACGCAGACACACGGATCAATATCATCGTTGACATGTTGCTATAGCAACAAGCCTCCACACCTCGCTGTGTGGCTGCTTGCTTCTGAATACATGCTAATATATAATTCATTCGACTTTAAGCAGTAGCAATTAGGAACTATGTACAGATGCGCATCTTCCTATTGGACTAGTAATTACGATGTAAAGACTATATTTTAACTGCCTGGTTCATAGTCTATGTAGACCCACTTTGACTGTCACTCGTAATAACAGTAATGACTTTAGTCAGTACTTTAGAGATAGTCAAATTATTATCATGAAATTGCTGGTTTTAGAGCCACATAGGCCTGCATTATGTAAAGGGGAATGAAATTCCGTAGCGCAAGAAAAAACACGACAGACTTTATGAATCTCCCTCATCCTAATCATGGCTCTTTGTTGTGGCTAAAAGAGGAAAAAAGACGACAAAAATGAACGAATTACCGTCATTATTCAAGACAGCGTGAATAATTAACGGCGTAATTCAACTCAATGTTTTGAAAAGGCTCGGTAAATAATCTGATGAATGGTATCACGAGAGATGTCAAGTAACACAAGGGGAGAAAAGACTGTCACACTCATTTCAGTTTCAAAATATCTGTCGAGTTTCCACTTGACACATCATCTATATATGCCTGTACAGTGAGATGGTGATGACTGAGTGGAGATGGGGGTTGTCAGGGTTGCACAGAATGAGTGGATATCACAGGATCTAGGAGCGCAGTGACACAATACACACATGAAGGAAAATCAAAATGTTAACAAAAAATTCGTTTAATTGCAGTTAGGCTTATCAGTTTCACACTCGTTGGATTTGGTTGTCGGAAAAGCCTTCGCTTCTGAAATTCGTCTTATTCATCCAATAACTGCAATGCATTTAAATTCCATTACATCGTGTAAATCAATTGATATCAATTTTATAAGAAACGGTTGTTCAACATGCAAGCCTGGTTTTTGTCCAACTGTAGCTCAAAAACACGAAAGACGCGTAGGTCTTGAATTTTAATTTTTTTACCACTTTGAAATGTTGACTCCAGACTCCGTAAGCTTGCCCGGTAAAAATTTTTTCAAGAACTACCCAGTTAGTTTGCTTAGTAATTACACTTTACGGGGATCAAATTAACTTAACTCGAGTATAAACCTCGCAGCTTCAAGGCGTATGCATAATTAAATATTTTCATTACACATGTTGAAAGACTGTGTAGCTAAGAAACTTCCCTTTCCTTCATGTATTTAAATTTTTCGCTGTCCTGCAGCAATGTATGCACAGAACACTTTCCTGAAGTTACTTCGTAGCGTCTTTGATGGGATGAATTGTGGCTGAAGTGAGCGCCAGTATCGCTGGTTCTCGACCGCTCGGCTCTTCGCTAAATCGTGGTAGTGATCTCTCGTAGCGTCCGTTATCTGATAATGGGAGAGTAAACGAAGCAATCACAATAAGCCTGAGTAAGTGCAAATCACTTCGAGAAAATGGAGGAAGAGATGACAATAACTTCCGAACAAATGCATCAAATGCATTACCGTAATGAGAAACAGAAGGGTACGGTTTATTTCAGTAACTAGCGCTTTCTTTTATCAAAAGATATGCACCAAACGACAATACAATTTTGGGGGGGCTCGGTGACGATTTCTATGCAGTGAGGTTAAAACATAAAAGTAAAAAACCAAACAAGGTTCACATGATTTCAGTATGATTCGATGAAAAATAAACACTGTGAAAGTCCGTGTCAGGGGCTACCATTTTTATCCAAACACAACATAATAATCAGTGAAACATAATTGTCTGTACTCAGCGAATCGGGCATTCTCTCTTTGCCACAACCATCTGCTCCTATCTTTACCCGTTTCCTGATGGATGCAAGGTCTTCCATAGTGAGAACTGATTTTCTCTGAGGTAGCCTGGCGGCAATACTCTTCACGTGAGGTTTGACCCAACCGAGACGGGGCTGGAAGACAGGCTTCATGTGCATGTTGGTATTCTTAGAATTACGCACGACCTGGACAAGGGTGATTATCAACATTGATTTACATTTGAATTATTTTTACAGTACGTAAAATCAACAATGGATAACGTAAACAACATATTTAATTCAGTTTCATTCAATAAGACCTTTATTCCATACTCTTTAAAAAAAACTACGTTGATATTTAAGGGAACTAGGTACACAGAAATTGACAAAATGGATAAGCTTATAAGAAAATACATCAGAAATTAAAGAAACGTGGGACACTAAAATTTGCAAAGTGGATGTAAATAACTTTTTTCAGATACCTAATGAAAAAAAAAGATTAGAACTCATGATAACATAAAGAACATTTGTCCAAGTACAGACGAGGAAAGAACAGAGCATAAGGCTGTTGAATAAGCAGAGGCTTGTATAAAGAACCCTGAAGACAGAAGACATAACAAGAACAACACCACGAACTACTTCACTTGTCTAAACACTACCATCGTAACCTTCCAAGTGTGGTCCAGTAATCTGATAGCAATTGCAAAGCTACACTCATGGCTGATTGCTCTAGGAAGTTCACTGTCCGGACACTTTGAGGCTATACTTACTCAAATTACACCATTAGTACAATAAGGCATCAATCTCCGCTGCTTGTCCAAATAAGTCTGTCCACTATCTCTCACACCTATAGGGGCCTAGATATGGGCATGCAAATGTTGCACACAAATCTTGCCATCATATCTCCATTTTGGCATCCATACTCATTGTATTGGTTTTTTTTCCACAGAGACAAAAATAAATGCTCATTTTTAATCTCTAACTCATTTCATATTCTTTGCCGTGATAGGTCAGGTAAACACATCAACTACAACACAACTTGAAAAAAGTTGTGGAAGTTTTTTCTGGCCTTTTGCAAAGTACACCAAAAAAATGAAAAAGTGATATCTGAATCATAAAAATCCACTGTATTTTTTTTTTTGGTAAGGGGACTTTCAGGCATCACTGTGGCAGCTAAGCACTCGATTGTCGTTTAAAAGTGGGCCTTTTGACCGTCAAGTAAAGGCGCTTCGAAATGAAAGATTAATTCTGTGCATGAAATCAACTACAGCAGGCATCCACCATCCTATCTCTCATTTTCACTTATTCTTCTACTAAACAAAAACCAGGTCTGTCAAAATCAATACATTTTACCATTACATTTTGTTGCTTGGTTACAGGGTTGTTTTCTGAAATGGTGCCAACCATCATACCTTGCTTTGGCCTTCATTGCCGTCTGTTTTCAACGAAATGGCGTCAGTAGAGGGCGGTAGATGCACAGTTAATCTTATTTTGCCGGTGCATCGTCGACGCTCCTTATCAGGATGGACTGCTGGTTCTTTCTTAGTAGTTCTGGCAGGTGCTCCAGTCAAAAAGATACGAAGAGGTTGCGCGTATGGGCTCTTCAAATCTTTCCCTGAGTTTTGTGAAATTGTAAATCATTTCTTTTCAGTAAAAAAAGTCCGCTGAATTCAATACAACGTGACCACTCTTATCGCAAATTGTTTTGAAAATTAGTTGATCTGAAAAACTCAATTTGAAAACAACGGTAGTCTAAAAAAACACAAATCGAGTACTTCTGAAACAAGACGTCTAAAACAAACATAAATTCCAGTTTTTAATGACCTTTGTTACTGGCTTGCAGTTTCTCCAGATGTCTAGCCAATTGCTTCTCAGTCAAACCGATGAGTCTGGCCCCGGCCGCATAGTGCATGACCACATGGGGAGCGTTCGCACGACGGTACTTGCTTTTGTAATACCTACAAACATTTATTTAATTCAAATTACCCTTTCCTCGACAAACACCACTAACAGAAAGACTGAATCAACTTTCACACCATCAAGGTCACAGCAATGCAGTCTTCAAAGTATGTTAGACGACTGCTAACGCTACAGTATGTACGAAACGTTGACAGAAATTGCAATGTTTCCAAATAAGAGAATGACAGATAGTCAAAATGTTTAACAGACCCGACAATTTCATCCATCGCTTTGAGAGCAGAGGATTTCATGAATTGTGTCAATGCGTCAAAGAGAATGTGCCCTCTTCCTGCTGCTGGGATCTTACGAGGACCTTCACCTTCATGCCTAGAGGCTAAAGGTCATGAAAAGGATAAGTAACAACATTCACACACGAGTTTAATAGTGAGTTTCATAAAGACAAAATTGTCGTCTTATTTAAAGTCATTTCATATCATCCAAAATAATCAATTTTCATTTAATTACAATCTCGAATTCCCCCAACACATACCGTGGCACAAACGCAGAAATGTTCAATAACTGTTTTCATCTAGTCTTAATTGGAATGTTGTTATGTTTCCCCCGACTCCAATACAAATCACCCTTAACACTCATGACACTTACCAAACATTTCCAGAAACTTTTCCGTATTGGTCATTATATTCAAGAATTCGTCAAAGTCAATTTCACCACTCCCTGAGAACCAAAAGCGATGAAAAGAGAAAAAGCTTTAAACTTATTTCAAGGGTTTGAAGTATAACAAACAGACATCACTCTTTTTTCTTCTTTTGTCAAGCTAATGAAGCAATGGGTAGTAAGACAACCCAATTCTAAACTTTGACTGCTGCGTTTAACATTCTGTGTCACGCACGTTGTGTACCGGTACATTGCCAGTCCTCCCTCACTAAACCCATCAAAACGGGATCAACTCTCAGCACGGCAGAGGTCGTGCAGTTCCAACTACTCTCCTATACTTGAGCTCTGCGAAGTTTCCTGGGGCCTTTTCATCTTGGTTAATTAAAATTTTTCCCTTCTGGAAGTCAAATTGCGTTCTTCGTTAATCAACAATTGTCAAAGAAGCGTATAAATTTACCATCCTTGTCGATTGCCTGTAAAACCTCCTTAATCTCATCCGAGGAAAGATGAATATCCACAGAATTCAGTGCTTCAGATAACTCATCAGCATCAATGGTACCGCCACCATTCCTGTCAAACAGGTCAAATGCTTCCTTGAAAGCTACCAAAAGGAGAAACACCATTAATCAGAATTGTTGAAGGAAAAGGCAGCTTTTGTATAGAGGGAGTACTGATTAACTTAACCATTTTTTTAAAAACCCTTTAAATCAAAGTAAAGAAAATTATATTCAACGAAGACAGTATGATGCCAACCTGCTTTTTGATCGTCGGTGAGGGCGGGATCGGGTTCATGTGTCTTTGGCACCGTACTAGCACGACGAGTATGTTGCATTGATGAGACGAACGCTTGCGTGGGAGGGGCAGGCAGAGTACTATTTCGCCGAACACTCATTCGTCTGTCCTGGGGGATATTGGTGGAAAACTCTGGCACTGTACTTGGCCTACGTCCCTGTTGTAATAAAAAAAAAACCTAGACGCTAGAGATTTATCCCTTGCCATGATGATTCTTAAAACTCGTGTTTAATTCTAATCAAATTTAAATGAATCGATTAATACTAACTTGTAACTTACCTGCAAACTGATGCTTCGTCTCCTGTGTGCGTGAGCTGTCGGTTTAGTTTCATCTGATTTAGCAGGTGTGGCACTTCGTGTTTGCCTATCAAACGGTGGATCATCTTTTGGCTCAGTGTGTCTTCTTCTGAGCCGGGCATTGGGCAGTGTTGGCCGACTACTCGTCTTTGGTGCTTCTTGATCTTCTGGTATGTCTTCAAAGCCATCTCTCTGCCCTACGCGACGCTGGTTGGTTTGTTCGTCCAGTGTTTTACCAGAATCTAGTGTATTCTGAATGTCGCTGGCGTGAATATAAATCGCCCCTCTTCGTGCCAGTGCGTCCTCCATAATTGCAAGAATCTTTTCAGAGTTACGAATTAGGCCTAAATTCTGAATGACACACCACGATAAAGGCCATTCTAATCACTGTTCTTGGGCCCGAGGCTGTTGTGTCGTCGGCCTACTAGTTACTTGCACCAAACAGTGAATGACTTTAAATCCTCGTACAATCATGTCAACAATTTCGTTCGAGTCTCTACGATTAAAAAGAATAATGTAACATTACCCAGTGACGTCAGTTGACACTATGTGCACGTGATACATCACAATGCCTACACGGCGTAAGAAACGCGCACGCGCGCACGTGCGCACACAGCCTCCTGTCACAACGTGCGCAATTTTCTTCGTCATTACTTTTGGGGTATTTTGAAGCTGATGAAATGTTCTTCGCAAATGAAGTTGAAAAACGGTTCAAAACTTCGAATCCAAGGGCTGCTTACACAGATCTCCAGTAGAAATTCTAGCAAACTGGACTTTAGGCAATATACATCTAGCCCACCCAGGAGCGTGGCTGGATGGAAAGGATATGAGAAGCGTGCACTTTCCCGTTCACCGTTTGCAATTGCTAAAATCGATATTAACGCTTACAATAGCAAAATAACATCTCCCTTTGAAACTTGCTTGTAAAACCTGAGATTCAAGAAGTCCTATTCATTTCATTTATTTCATTTTTTTCAATGGAATTTAATTTTAATTGGTGTTAGTTTCTACTTTTGAACGTGTAACATAGGCCTACATGTAATTTGGCCGTCAGGCCACGAGATGTATGCAAAACAATAAAACCTAAACCTACCTGTTTTCAAGGTTTTGACACCTCCACAATCTCTGCGCTCAATCAAAGGGATAAAAACGAAACTACCGACACTTCGAGATTGGTGCTTGAATTTAAAACTGATACTTAGTCACGATGCACTCTTGATGAATGTTTATTTCAACTTTACTTTACAGAATCAGGAAAGCATTATACTTTGTTCGGTCACAGTTGAAACACTAATCAAAGTATAGACCATCATCAGATTTTTCCTTTTCTAATTTTGGAGTGGGAGGCAGGTCCTATATCTTCCCTTTAGTTACACCACTGGTCCTGAATTGGGCTGATTCAGATGTCCTTAAAACCAAATCCAAAGTGACTTCTTACAATTAGAATGATAAGCCTGCATGGTTTCCATAAGTAGGCCTATGATCCTGTGTCACCGACAGCGTCGAACTCCCCGACGCAAGGGCAATATTTGGAAACATCTCGTTCTGAACTTTCCTAACCCGACGCCAACACTGACGGCGTCTGTCGGCAGTGTTGAACTTATTTCAACTTTGCCAGATTTTTGAAGCCAACAATTGGCATATACCGTGCTCCCTAAATTCACGCGTTCACGCATCCAACTTTCTCGGCAAGTATTATTTTGCACGAAATACGTATGTACTGATATTAATTTGCCGTCGATGAAAGTTATTTATGTCTGTGCTACTCACATTTATCTCCATTATGTAGAGTTATATTATATATAGGCCACAGTCAATTTACTCATTAGGCGCACAAGTCTAGCCTATGTGCGTTTGGAGCGGAGCACGCTGAGTACGCGTAACTAATTTATTCCGGCATGTGCTGTCTATGGTCGAGTTCCGGGCGGTCTGTTTTGGCACGAGTTTCTTGTTCTCGCGCTCGAACGGGGGAACGCGACTCAAGGACACTGTTCCCAGAACAGGATCACTCACCACCACCTCGTCAGGGTTTTACAGGAACACACGGAAAAACTCGTGAGATTTCCATTTTTGAACAGCCGCAAAAATAGCGAGATGGCTTTAATACAAAGCCAGAGACAGTGGGAAGTTGTACGAAATTAATAATACTTATTTTCTATAATACAGAAAGAATGTTCCTTTTTAAATAGAAAAGAATTCAGCCCAGCTACCTAAAGTTTACTCTAGAAGAACGTACATGGATGCCGCTATGCTGCATGCAACAACCAGTGATAACCGGTTGTACGTTCCTGGCATTCGAGCGGCCGACTAACGAACAACAAATCGAGCTGTTCGTGAACATAGGAGAACAAGCCGCACAAACTCAGCCTTTGCGCACACGCACAACGCGTGCAAAAACCCACCTGTTTTTCTTTCGCCGATTGGGGTGCAATTCAGGTCGGGGCGATTACCAAGGCTTTTCCAGTAGGGCCTACTCAACTTCGGCTACGTCTCAGGCTTCAACTGTTTTTTTACTAGCTGACTTTGAAGCTGTAAGCGCAGCGCAGTAATCTGTCTAATAGTGCCACAGAACTTCAAATAAGATGCAAGAGAGCCAAAAATTACAGTAATCCAATGTAATTTAAACGCTTCAGGCCCACAATCGGGGATTGGTTTTGGGAACGAAGCCTGAGACGGAGACGAACTTGAGTATTGGAAAACGGCCCGAGGGTGAATTTGCCCATAGTTTTGATTTTAGTCGGGCTCCGCGTAGTTCACAAAAAAAACCTGTAGTTTTGAATAGGACCTGGCGGCCTATACGTTTATAACGTCTGTGATGGTACCAAATGACTGTCAATTTCATTTCAAAATACGCCCTCTTTTGTTCCTCTTTGAGCCGAAAACTTAGGGGGGTGTACTGTTTCCCAAACTCTATCACCAACCTAGGTATTATCACCCAAATCTGTGTCTAATTCAAGAGGCACCAATCCGCAGAGCTTTTAGGACACAGTTGAGGCACCGTAGAATGACTTTTTAATGTGTGTGCATGAATTATGAGTGACGTAAGTTTGGTTGCAACCGCGCCGATCCAACTTGTCGGCAGACGACGGCGTTCCTGTCGCGGCAGTGACATCCAGTGTCTTTCAAAATATTCCATGTAGGAGACTTTCAACTTATAGCGTCTGCTCTTTTACATCACATTTATGCTTTTCCTACAAGTGGCTACTAAATTATGGCTAGCCGTCAATTCAAACGGAAACGAATAATTCATGAAGTGCTAAAAATCCCACGCAGCTATCAAAACATCAGATAGTCACGTGCTACTAACATATAAAATACAATTAATGGAACAAGTTTACATTTTCAACAAATTGGAGGTAAATCTAAAAACCACAGGGTGATTTCTTGAAACACTTGTGAGCAAAAAGGAGAGTGGTCTATAAGAGTGACGTCATACAAACAGGTCAAAGTACTAAGCGTGTGGCTACATTCATTGGCTTACAACCGTGGACAACATGAAATTATGTAACCGTGTTTATTTCCCCTCAACTACAACGCCTTAACACATCATTTTGCATAAAATGTTTCCATTTCACATTAGTTTTATTTCTGAAGTTTGGTTTACAATTTGCGAAACCAAAAGCCAAGTTTCTGCACACTTCACACAGGCATACAACTACATTGTGAAATGGTGTTAACTTGCCTACCTCCAAGTCTGTTTTCCATGACCAACTGTCCTTGCTTTCAGGTGGACCTACAAGCTCCGAGTATGTTCATGGTACAAGGAAAATGAGTCAAGAATTGTGACATTTCCAATCCAACGATTCTGTTCTAATTCTGCTATGACTGTCTTCAAAAATGCCGCTTCTGTTCTTGTACATGCATCACTATTCTGAGTGGACGCCATTAATACTGCAGTTGTTATACACATTGAGCGCGCTTCCATTGAACTAAGTCGACACCTTATTGGTCGAAGAGGCATGAAACGCACGCGCACCACCTGCAAACATCTCCTAATTTGGGCACTGGTATGCAAGGCACGCGCTTCAAGATGAGACACAGAGGTTCTTAGCCAGCAATATTTTAGCGGTGATTTTAAGGCATTCGCGTGGTGGTACATGTATTCAACCCAGAAGAAACGGAAAAATTATCCTACACGGGCATCTACAAATTCTTGTTTGTAATGTAAAGTACAAGTACATCTTCTAAAAAAGATTCGGAGTCACATCTGTCTATAACTCAACATTCGAGCATTTAATCACAGAAGAAACCTAAAATTACCGGGGTAATTACAGGATGTATAGCCAAACAATGTGGACAGATTTGGATGATGTGTGCACTAAATGTTAAAGATATTCCTGGACGAGACATCCACCCTACTGGATCCCCAAAAAATTAATATACATGTACATCTTACACGCCACCAGCTACTCATCATATCAAGCAAAGGATTACACTTACATGTATCTTACTTTGAGAGCATGTTTCTGTTACTACATGTATATTATGTACATTTCAATGTAAGGCTGAGATTGTTAAATAACTACCAACTTTCTGTTAGAGTATAGTATTTCATTTTTTGTAATCTAATTAATTTAAGTCTACATCTTGTCACACTTTATACAACAATCAAAGGAACAAATGGCTGCAATCAAAGGCAATTAAAGTCAATCAGGCCTATATTTACATAGCGTTTTCCTTACCCAAACCACCTACCATCCTGTAAAAACACACTGATTCTTGGGTTTTGCATGATTTTATGACTTTAGGACTGGCACAGAGACAAAACTGAGATTGGGAAAAATCCTCACCCTCCTCATGCATTTAGCATGAATGTTAAATGATCAATAACACATTTTCCAAGGTCAAAAGGTCTGTGTTCACACACACACAAAAGCAAATACAATTGTGATCATCTTTTTATCAAGTGTCTTGTTATAGCTATAAAATAGGGGCCCGTTTGTTTCCAACAGATCCAGATCTCGACAAGTAATCCGTCATTGGTTCACTGACACCAGAACCTGCCTAATGGATGGAACAAACCAGCGTTGGGATTACTGATTGAGATCTAGTTCAGTGTGAAAAAATGGGCCCTAGATACATAGGGCCCGCCTCACCAGATATATTCACCACATATATCGTCACCGCTACCAGGAAGTGTCGCTAATGTGGCTTTTGAGGAAAAATAGGTTTTCCAGATAATTGCTATAGAAGCTCTTCCTTAATAAAAACTAAGAGAACTAGTATTTTGTGACAACTTCATGTAACAAAAATCTCTTAAATGATTCTCTGATGTCTAATCGTTCACTTAACCCGAGCAAGTAGTATGAAAATGGGTTAATTCGCCAAAATTAATTAAGCAAAGGTTAACGTCACTTTGTGAAAACGAAAATTACATTTTTGTACATGAACGTCCTTCTGTTCAATGTATAATAGTCACAGGGAAGGTGATCGTGTCTTTACGCGTGCACAACTGTGAACGTAACAAAGCTAACGTCACTGCGTGAAAACAAAAACCCTGGTTGACCTACTTTTCAGCCGTTTCCTTGTAATACGTTTTGTACATGTTCAAAGCACGTTAAGCATTGCGTCTCTTTGTGAAAACGCAAAATGCTGTTTTCAAGATGCTTGACCTCGGCAACATTAATTCAACTATGACATCAATGATGTTTTGTTTGTGGGAGCATGTCAAACTGGTCAAGAACGATAATTGTAAAAGAGAATATTGAAAAAGATGGAAATCAACAAAACTTCATTTTTTGGACATTAGTGTCACTTCGTGAGAACGGTGACGATATGTTTGTGTTTAAACAAATAACTACGTCAATGTACTTTTTTTTATTCACAAATGTTTACAACCATTTTTACTTCTCCCAGCAAATTATGACATGTAACATGAAGCTCCCAAGACTAACATTAATCTGAATAAATGCATTCAGCTAACAATCCACAAGAAATGCGTTGTCAAAAGGTAGGGAATAATTGCCATTTTACATGTTTTATTGCTTTTCTGATAATCAGCAACCAGTGCTCCCAAAGTGCCCACTGCTACCAACGCAGTGATCACAGAGTCTGGGTATCAAAATGCATCCACTACTATCACTTTGTATACATGTACTGACATATCAACAATATGATGTATGATCAACAGTATGATACATGCTGATGTACAAATCTTTATAGCTTATTCACTGACAGGAGAAGGACTGGCTGATATTCAAGCCTTCAACAGAGGGGAGTCCCACACAGCAGAACTTGTTCTCTTCAAATAGCGAGATCTCTTCTTAGCAAAGATGATGCTAAGATCTGGTGGCAGGAGAGGTCCAAACATGGTGTCTAGGTTGGGTGGTGGATGGTAAAACTGCTTGATCAATGCTGCCTTCAAACCAGCTCCTGATGAATCAAACAATGAAAGAAGCAAGTGGTTAACATACCCTGAGCTGGACCATGAGAGGGCGCAATTTTCTAAGCAGCGGAGGCTCCTTTGGTCAGAACTGAACTTCCCTAGTTCACAAACAACTATGAAATGCACGCATTATGGTCGCACTGCTACCAACAAAATGAACACTCCAGCCCAACATGGCTCTTTTTAACCAAAGAGGGGGTGTGTCTGCTTGAGGTGGATTGAATGGCGGATTGAGATATATTCTGTAAAACTGACCCAATTTTTGCTGCAAATGTCCATATTAAGAAGGATCTCTGACAGCACTGGCCCAAATGACTGACCAACACACAGAACCCAATGCAAATCCTCTGAGCTAAATTTACCTTGAGCCCAAGATGGTATGGTCTTCCTGGGTGAATCTTCTTCGTCTGTTGAGTCACCGCTTTCCAAGTCATCAATGTTATAATTGTCCGAAGTTGAAGGCAAAGGTACTCTATAAGATAATAAATTTCAAATCGATATTTTCGTATCACTTAGAGGCATGGAGGGAGAAATGAGAGGCTTGGATGCTGATAGACTCAAGGGCGAACACAACAAGTACACACCTCCGTGGGGTCATGTCGTAGCTCGTCGGTGAGGTATCTTTGGTCACCGTGGTATTGAGACAGGAACTGGTATTGAGACAGGCACTGGTGTTATGCTTCAAAATGGACGCCTTTAATCTGTCATGTTCTGCTTGTTCCTTTTGTCTCTCTAGTTCTCGGCGTTCACGCTCTTGCTGCATAATTTCAGCCAGATGTTTCTGATCCTATCACATAGAGAAAAGATAAATTGAGATTTCTAGCTGCCGTGCTCAGACTTTACAGTGTACGTACATGGATGGCCTAAATATTCCAGCTTAGGGATCCCTGAACACGTCTTACTGCAATGAAATTCAATTTCTGTTTAATTTCAATCCAGTCTTGCCTTGATCTTTGCAGCATCACACATGATTTATAAAAGTAATAAAGAACCACAAGAACGGGAAAAAAATCAAAATAATGTACATGTAATTTAAAATTTGATCAAAAACAAAAAACACAAGATAAATAGTGAACACTGCTAAAACAAATTTACATCAACACATCTTACTACGAACCAATCCTGTTTTTGTTCAAGTTCAGGGGCACGTGAAGCGTTCTTTATTTTTAATTATGAGATACACAAAAAGACCTCCCACACGACAGGATATCAAAACACGTGTTAAAAAAAATGTGAAAAACATAGATGAGAAAATATGTGCATATTGCAACAAACCACAAGGAAGCCTTACACAAACTAGCAAAACATGAATTATTCACTATCTAGGGGAACGTCCATTTTCTCTTGCGTTGTCAAGTGTTTTCAAGTCAATGAGGCGTGTTATGCTTTGTGGACCAGGAAATGATAATTACAGCCACTCACCTGCTGTCTTTCTTTTTCACGAGCCAACCTCTCTGCTTCAATACGTCGTTCTTTCTCCAAAGCTTCTTCCCTGGCCCATCTCTCTTGCTCTCGCTTACGTTCCATCTCGGCCTTCCTTTCCCGCTCTCTGCAATACAAGAGAGAAAAGTACTGACATTTGCTGTCTGATCTATTCGAGTCATCATCAATAACAATAAACAATCCAGTTTTATTCACTTTCCCTCTACATCCTCTCTGATCAACCTCCATTAATTATTAAATGTCAACAAGTCCCTCCACAGTTTGTCATACATGTTTTTAACTTTCTGGTACAATTCCTAGTTTCCTACTTTCCTAGACTTACATGAAAGCAGTGAAAGAGATGTATACAGTTGCATCATTGACGTAAGCTTTTACCCTAACCCTGCCGGATGCAGCACAGTGCGCCAGGTGAAAAAGTCTGATGCACTTTGATTCACTGGCCAATCAACAGCAGCTGAACAAACTGGCCATGTTGAGACGATGGGAGCTAGTCCCATTGGACGATGAAACTGTTGGATCTTGTGGTGACTGGCGACCACAGACTCCCAGGCTGTTTGGCCTTGGGCAGAGTTGACCTGTTGGATCTTACTACCCTGGGCAGGCAAGCCACTTTGACAAATGTTGCAGACTGATAGTCTTACAGGGATTCTAGCCAAAGTAGGCTGGAGGGTTAGGGTAAAGCTTAATTATAAGCACAACACCAAAGGGCTAGGGTAAACAATTAAACAAAAGTGGTTTAATGGCACAAACAGCTACCCAAATGGTTTCAGCTTATTTCTGCTTGGCAATCAATTGCTAAGTAATATTTTTCTGTTCAACTAATCTGTACTTATAAGCCAGGTGGTCATAATCCTCAATCAAGTCAGCCTGACCTTTCTTCCTTGAGTAGTTCCATCTCTCTTTCCTTAGCCAGTTCTGCTTCTCTTCGTCTCTGTAGCTCCTCAAGCCGCTGACGTTCCATCTCACCTCTACGTTGTTCCTGTTGACGTCTTGCTTCATCAATACGACGTTGTCTCTCCTGTTCTTCAAACTCCTTCTTACGTTGAATCATCTCCTGATGCTGCCTCTGTTCTTCCTCCTACAAACAAAACAAAGATGAAGAACTTGCAAAATTTCTTCAAGAGCAAAATGTTTCTCCATAGCCTTTCCTCACTCCAAAACTTTCTTCCTGAAACACACAGTCCTTTTCAGTTTAAACCCAAGGCTCCCTGAAGAGAAGCACAACTGGAAACAAGCTGAGTAAGATGCATCACATCCAGGAAAGTCTTCTCCATATCTGGGTATTTTAGATAAACGGTTGGACAGCGTTACATGTTGATGAATTCATTAAGGCTCTTGAAGAATGTCAGGTAGATCCTCCAATCTATAGGTCTAGTTGAATAGACCTGTCCCACTTGGTAATTCAGTAAACTTAGGGTAAATTTTCATCTTCCTGTTATATTTGACACATAATATTGTAAGTTATAACACATTCCTTTATATCCAAGGGTGATTAATGCAAAACAAATTACCTGCTAAACAAATATAGCTTGTGGTTAATTTCAATGATATTTCCATATCAAAATACACAGGTCAGATTTAACAGGGACAGAAAGAGTCAGACTTTTGGGCCCCAAATTTATAGAATGACGCTAATAGTTGAAGACATCTCACCTGTTCCTTGATCTTCATCATCCGTACTCGCTCTTCTTGCCTGCGGCGTTCTTCAGCCTCTGCTTTCTTCTTTATCTGTAGTTGCTTCCTTAGTATCTCCTCTTGCTTCTTATCTTCAATCTTCTTGGTTGTCTGTCTGCTCATCTGTAGCTGTTTCTGTTCCATCTCTTGTCGTTTCTGCTCTTGAATGGCTGCCCGACGCTCACGCGCCTCTGTCACTTTCTTTATTCTCTCTTCACGTTTTCTATAATGGGGACCATTTTTAATATAATGCACGATATAATTCCTGAGTGGCAGGTACAATGAATGCATGAAAACGGCAAATGTGATGCAACACAGAAAGCATAGCATGTAGAAAATTGAAGATTTGGCTGAACAACTGAGATCGCTACAGCGATGTCAATATCCCAACACTCAATTACAGTCCAACCTCGTTACTACTGTTAATACAAGATGCTGCTTAAGACAAGGAAATTGTTAGGTCCCATTCCTTTCTTTTTCATTGTTTTCATTCCGGATAATACAAGGTTCCTGTTATAACAAGGTAGTTTGCTGAGTCCAAAGGACATCTCATTATTAAAACGAGGTTCGACTGTACTGTCTTCCTTCATGCAAAGCACATGTACTGAACATCAACTGACTTGCACATCACAAGTAAGCATTTAACTATCACAACATTATGTGGCATGCAATAAAACATTGGTTTCTATGCAAAAGCAAATACAGGAAAAAATATTTAATCCCAATTTATTCTTGTACCTCAAGACATTTATATCTGCAGAGGAAATCATTCAAAAGGATAGCTCAGCCGCTCAATAAAAATGTGTCACAGTAACATTCCCCTCCTCTTTCACAGGTTCAAACCTTCTGAGTAAACAAACTATTCCCAACCTTTTCTGTAATTCTCGCTGCTTTTGTTTTTCAGCTTCTAGCTTACGTCGGATCTCTTCATCTCGTCTCTGCTTGTTGAGAATGTTCTTCTTGATTTCTTGCTGTCGCTCCTAAGGATAACAACATCATGGTTGATTGGGAGTGAAGAAATAAAATGCTAAGTTTGACTAGACAGCCAAGGTTTAACCTACACCTAGCAAGGCCTCCGAAAGCTGTCATAACAATGATATTGAAGTACCTTGTAGGTTTACATGTACATTACTTAGATTGATCAAAAATTTTCAATGAGGAGTAACGTTTATACTTTATAAATTCCACTTCTTTATATTCAAAGTGAATTAATAGGCAAAAATTTAGTTGGTATCTGAAAGGAGAAAAAAACAAAACTTGAAAACGGCAAAATACACTTGATGCTTGTCACTCGTCAGCTCTATTCTACTGATTAGGCCGTATAGCCTGTTGGAACAATTTCTTGTCAGCTCTATTCCACTGATTAGGCCGTATAGCCTGTTGGAACAATTTCTTGTCAGCTCTATTCCACTGATTAGGCCGTATAGCCTATTGGAACAATTTCTCGTCAGCTCTATTTAACTGATTAGGCCGTATAGCCTGTTGGAACAATTTCTCGTCAGCTCTATTCCACTGATTAGGCCGTACAGCCTGTTGGAACAACATGTGACAAGATTATGCCAATCATCATCAGCAGGTAACCACGACAGGTCAACATGGTACTGATGCAATAGGCATAACAGTGTAGCTACATTTTATGTACATTTATGTTATGCAAAAAATGAAATTTGTTTGCTGTTTGCGAGGCCTTTGATTTAGTGAGAAATCTGAAAAATACTCTTTGTTAGAAAAGGGCCTATCGGAAATATACATCCAAGGATTAAAAAAATCTGGCCATGCATGAAAAATCATGTAAACCTTACAAATTAGTTAATAGTTGACCTGATGAACAGCAAAGTGAACCATGATTCAAAGTGGTCAGACTACCATGTACATGTACTCAGAAATCTTAGCGGATTCATGTAAACGGCAAGAAACAGATTTCTACAAAGATGCCGTGACCGACACTTTCACGCAAACCCATCCTCAATTTTTAACACCATTTTTAGAAACTAAAACAGAACAAAACAAAATAAAAATGAGTTCTTACTGTTGCAGTTTGTTTTTGTGGTGTGTTTCTCTTGATGAATGAGGATACCATCCCATGAAGGTTGTTGAGATATCTTGGTTCCTTCTTCCCTGAGGACAGGAAAGTTGCTCGGGGGCGCACAACCTACAAAGAAACCAGAAACTATGACATAATATTATGATAAAACCAGAAACAGGGGTTAAGTAAATGACCATAGTTTCACCATTTAGAGTTAACTGGTTCACATTGGCATCATCAGAACTTTATGGGGGGACCGCTCTGTCTGGGGGGGGGATTTCAAGGGAAGGGAAGGGAGCAAATCACTCGACTACGAACAATAAACTAACCGAACAGGTTGAATTGTCAAGGTCATCTGTGGGTCAGCTCTATTCTTTTTGTTCTTCTAAACATTTCTAGTCTTTGGTAATACCAGTTTTTGTAGTCTGTCGGTTCATCTTGGTTTTGTTTTTGTCCTTGTTTTGACTGTATTGTACCGTAATTGATTTGATTGTATTGTACTGTAATTGATTTGATTGTATTGTACTGTAATTGATTTGATTGTATTGTACTGTAATTGATTTGATTGTATTGTACCGTAATTGATTTGATTGTATTGTACCATAATTAAACATGTACAGTACATGTTTAAGAACAAGTTTTCATTGCTGCAAGTTACTTATGAAAGATAAGGAGCAGACCTTGTTTGCTGGACATTTAGGTGAAGGTGTCTTGCTGACAAAATCATCAGAGGAACTGAAATGATAAATAAAAATACATATCAAGAAAGAAGCATTGTGTTGGTCATCTTGGGACATGTGTTTTGAGAAAAATTATTTGTGCCAACTGGAGGCATCATGTCTTGCCTATACTTCATACTTGTAGATTTAAATCGTTCTAAATCATTTTACTTTTCAGTCCAACAACACCAAGCTACATGTAGTACACCACACTCAGATTGATAAAGTGATTAGTTGGATTTAGAGAAATTTCAAGCTAGTCTGTTGTGGAAGCAGGGATTTTACAAGTGCATATGTTAAAACACATGTACATGTAACTTGAAAGATCTCAGTATAATCCAACCATATTGATTACTTTCAAAATCATTCGGTTCTTACCATGAATTATCATGAGACTGGTTATCTGGTGTAGAGTCCATAGTCTCAGTGGAATCAGACACTTCATCTTGCTTCTCAAGGGATGATTTCTGATTCTCTGCAATCCTTGAGGCAGCCCTTGTTATTCGCTGCGTTTCTTGGTTGATAGTGGGTGGATGTGTGGACATGCTGTTGAATAATCCACCAAAGAAGTAATGTAATCAAGAAAACAATGCAATAACACAAAGAGCAATCCTGAACACACAAATCTTGTTTTGACTTGATCAGGGGGGTTGACGTTGAGAGTGTGTTTAATCCTTTATTAGCTTCCAGTGGGAACAAGCGAGGGGTTGTTTTCACAGACTAACAGTCCTTTGGTGGAAACTCGCCATAAGATCACACAGCTTTTTGTGCATTTGGTGTGGGACACACACCATCACTGGCTGTTTGAATGTGCAGTCTTCAGGTGTGTTCTGGACGAGTCAACAAGACCAGGTGGGAAACTCCCCACCAGCCTGCTTTGTCTTAGCCAGTGAGGGCGCACTCTAAGTCAGGGCAGATTGCGCATGTAAGAAAGCATTATCAATAGACATGTAGAGTACCGAACTGAATACATCACACTCACAAGTATGTGTAAAAGGCATTAGCGCGAGAACCAGCGGGAGAACCAACGTGCGCGCGTACTCCCTTCGTTTGTGCGGCATTGACTGGTTCTATATGAAATCGCACTTCAGTACTCTATACCCCAACATCTAAGTTGGATGGCTTTTTCAGCAAAAGGTCACTGAAACAGTCTTAGTGGGTTTTTTACGCATCTACATGTAGCCTGTCAGCCTCAATGATGCAAAGTTTCACAGTCCTCACGTAATGATCTCAAGTGGATAATGTGGGACGGTACTGCAATATCACACACTAATAACAACCTTACCGCTTTGGGGGTGTGGCTTCTTTATCATTAGGAGAAACTGCAGCATCTTCTTCAGGTAACACCTCCTCCATGACATCTTGGGAGCTTGTTTCAATGCTTTCTTGAAGGACCTGCTCCACTGTAGCTCGTCTAGTACTGGCTCTGGTGCTTGCTCGAGTGCTACAAGGATTGCGAACAGAATGACGTAGAGACTTCCTAATGGAGGTCCTATGCCGATACACAGAAGAACGTTTCTTGGAGCAACTGACAGCAACTGATGAGCGACGTGTGGACAGTGACAAGTTCTTACGGAGACTCTGACGAGTCATACGAGCTTTTGATGTAGACTGGTTGAGACTATCACAAGACATATCATTGTGATTGAGGCTATCTTCAGTCATATTCTGTTGATCAAGGCTGTCGGTGGTCATATCAGCCGGCTTTGGACTTGCTTCTTGTAGCTGTTTAGGACTGTTGTCAGGTGTATTTACTTTATTGAGACTGTCTTCTGCAATACTACGTTGATCAAGACTATCCTCGGCTACACTTTGCTCATCTCCTTCCATCCTTACATCATCTGTATGCTCATCTTGGGAATCTTGCTGTTGATTCTCATCTTCAGATTCACTGACTCGTAGCTTTATTGATTCTACACTGTCAACATCCTTGACGGCTGTCCCTTCATCACTCTTGACAGTTTCAGGAATGGACTCCTGCTCCGGGACAATAGGACTAGGCAGGGATGAGGGTTGCTCCTGCATCTTCTCTGGACTCTCCTCTTTCTTTGATTTAGAATTATTCTCTGCATTCTCATTGTCAAAGACATCATCATCGCTCTTCTCCTCACTGATGCATTCTGGCTTCTCTGGAGCATCTTGGTTGACCTCTTCCTTCACATTCTTACGCTTGTTCTTCTTGGCTGGGACTGGTTGCTTGGCTTTCTGGACAGCTTCTCTCACAACTTGCTTATGTTTTGGTGACTGGAACTCATCATCGGAGCTGGTTACCTGTTCTGCAATAAGGTGTTCGTGATGACTGATGAGGCGTTTCACATGGTCTTTGTACCGTGAGGCAGCATTCTTGCGTTTGGGACGTTCGGTCTTAGAAGTTGCCGTAGATCCAGGTCGAGTCAGTGTTTCTTCCTTTTGCTCTGTGCCTTTCATAGCAATCGATGAAGAATTCTCCTTGACCATCTGTAACTGTGCTTTGCTTTTGGTTTCATACTCATCAGAGATGGAGCTATCAGACACGGTCGAGACAGCTTCCCCACTATTCAGTCGGAGTTTCTTGGATCCCTTCTTGGTTTTGGAGACAGCATTACGTTTGATATTCTTTCCAATGGATGGATCGTCAGACTTGATGGCCACTGTATCATCAGCCCTTGTGGCTTGATTGCCACATTCTTCAGTGTCCATTGGTGCTTCTGTCGTTGTGATCACACTTGAATCTGAGCTCCTTTTGGGCTCATCTTTCAAGGCTGCCTTCTTAGTGGTATCAACATCATCTGAGCAACTACTTGTGTCTGATGAGTTCAAGCCCTGCACTGGTTCAACAGTATTTTCATGAATCTGGACTTTCTTTGAGGTACGGGTACGAGATGTGCCATTCTGTGCAGTAATTGTTGATCTGGCTGAGTTACGAGCACTTCGTCTAAGTGGTACAGTTGACTGACGAGACTGACAAGCTTTCCCAAGGATAGATGCTCTGCTGCTTCTGTAGTAAGACAGGAAGAAATTAATGGAAAATTAGAAGTTTCTAAAGTGCAATGTGCATTTTCCCGATTACTTTTTCATATAAGTCTACCACAACGGCACCTAATAAGTTGACCCTAAATAAATTTAATTTAAGAAATCACTTGTCCGTAAAAAAATTGGCAACATAGGAACATCCTCTGTTGAACCTGTGACACCAAGCACTAAATTCAATTTAGTATCTGGTTACATATATTTGTAATCAAACATCTATTCTCTATGCAAAGCATCTGACCATGGCCCGATTTCACAGCGCCGCTTACCACACGCGAAAAATCGGCGCTTACTGTAGCAGAAAATTCTGTGCTTACGGCGAACGTATTTCACGGGTTAGCACGGAATTTCGGCTTGTGCGCATGCGTACATCCCGTAACTAAGGATTCTGTGCTTAAAGGTTTAGCGCAGAATTTTTCTGCTAGCGCGGTGAGCGCAGAATGGAAATCGTATGCACGGAATTCTGCAATAAGCAGCCCCATGAAATTGGGCCCATAACTTATTATTGCTATTGTTAAACAACTTTTCACGAAGAAAAACATTCCAACAGTCCGTAACTGACCTTTTATTCTTCTTTGGAAGTTGACAATCAATATCTTCATTGTGGATAGTAGATACTCGCCGAATTCGCTGTCGTCTTCTTCTGAGGACTGGGGTCTTAGGAAACATGGCCATCTCTTCCCTATAGTATTGGGGGAAAAGGTACAATTGGTTAAGGCTAAATATTGGTAACTGTAAAGTCACCTGACAGGGGTGAGATTGAAGGAAAATGAAATATCCAGGAAATAATTACCAGACTTTACAAGAGATTGTTTGATAATTCCTGAAATTAGTAAAATCTTGATGAAAAAATATCCTAAAATCAAAAGAACCATAGACAAACTTCACCCCTGCCTTAACTATAACTAGTCACTTCAGGCAACCTAGCACATGTACATGTACATTTCCAGGGCAAACCAGCCTGTACTACAAAGTGCAATTTACAACTAAACTTCTTAGAAGCCTAAAACTGCCTACAGTACACTTGATTAAATTAATGTGGTCAATTAGACATTCAAAATGGATGATTGACCAAAGGAGTTCCAACCAAGAAGATCAGTCCTTGAAATGTAAGAGAAATCTTAATCTTAGTAAGATTTGCTTTGTCTTTCCTTAGTTTTCATATTATCATAATTATTATTCAATCTATTCCTCTGTCATACTTCAACTCATAAAAGTACACAACTACAATTGAAGGATTACTGTGGCACAAGTGGGATTTCCTTGACTCCTGCAAGTCAATATAAAATGTACATGTACATACATGTACATGAGTTCAGGAATACATGTACATGTACAGTATTCAGATGTTTTGTGGTGGTTGGGAGCAATCTCAACAGCTCACCTGCCAAATTGTTTCTTTGCATCTTCTAAAACTTCTTGTAGCCAAGTCACATTCTCCTCAAACATTTCATCAAAGCTCTTAATCTTAGCTGTTGTGATCAGATGAAGGGAGAATCCTGGTAGTTCTCCCATTCTCATTGTAGTCAGTGCTGAGGACAGCATTGTAACACCGTTAATTCTGCCAGCCTGAAAAACAAAAGGTAGAGTTTAATTTGTACAAGAATTAACATAATTACAGAGTACTATCCTGTTATATGCTACACCAGCTCTCTATTGTCTAGGAAGTAATAAAAAGTCTGAACATTTCATTAAAATTTATGTAACACTAATGACAGGATTACTGCCATTGCTTAAACAACATACAGTACTGTAGATCTGAGAATGGATCAGGAATGTTGGGCACAATCAGTTAATCTGTGCCATCACTCAATACATGTATGTGCGAAATTAGTCCATTTTATTGCAGGATTTGTTGATAATTTTACCATCATCCAATAAGTGCTTTGTATTTCTTATTAAGTTAAAGACTAATGCAGAAAGGGGAGATTTTATGCAGGATAAACCAACTGCGCAGAGTGATTGGGTGAAGGTGCTCAACACATATAAAAGTATTTTAATACAATATTTAACCACAAAGAAAGGAAATAGATTCAACCATGGAGCTATAAATCTCGCAGATCATAATGTTGGACAACTCTACTGTTTACTAACTCAACTCGAGACAACTAGACCACTGAGACAACTCAACTTTGTGATATACATGTAGAGACAACTCAACAGTTACTGTGTTAGGCATGTACAATTTTCGTGGCTAACGCTAGTTTGTGGTGTTCGACACAGTTGATGTTTTGGAACATTGGCTTCAATAGCATAAAAGTGTTCACATTGAGACTTGACAGGGACATGAAAGTGTCAGAAGAGAAAGATGGCTGCATGGATCAAAATTGTGAGTAGTCTCTCAGCAACCACAGATTGTGGTGTCGGAGAATTTTCTTGTTTTGCTAAATCGTGGCCACAGATAGTCCTAAGAGTGAGGAGCTGCAATGTACATGTATTATAGCAAATATAATACTGTGTGCATTATTACGTCTAATTTTGTGTGGTTTGTCCATCTGCAATCTGCCGGCCGGTACAACTGAATATTCGACCATTCGATCCAACTGAAGGTTAGATATTCAAATACATGTAGTCAATTACATGTACAATATGTACCAGTTGACTCAGTCTACGGTAGATTCTGGAGGAGGTGGAATGTTAGTTTTCTCTTTTCCTTTCTTTTCAATTCAGAGGAAAGGTGTGGACAAAACATGACAATGTGGAAAATGAGTAAGGTGACTGTAAACTTAAAAGTAAAACAATGTAGACATTTTAATGGTCCAAGAAACTTAGGTTTTTACATTTGGACATGGTTGCCCGACCATGTTCAAATGTTACAAGGTGTATAATACAGCCTAGAGTCCAAGTTACTTCCAGGGCTAACATTTTAAATGGTAGGAAAGTTGTTCCAGGACTGATAGGCCCTACCTGCCTACTCCCAGAACTGTGGGGTCCGATGTCGGACCCACAGTTCTGGGGGTAGGTTGGCCAAAGATCAATAGATCACACATTGATTGCACCTAGCAGCCTAGGCATACACCATAGGCCTAGGACCTATATCGCAGAAGTTCCTCCTTTTTAGAGTAAATTTCAAATAGGGCCTAGGCTATCCTACTTGAAATCCTTGTAGTTGTACACGTGGCATAGCCTACCCTCCCACAATGCACCAAAACCGAACAAGTCAACCCATGTCAGTGACATCATCAGTCGTCGCAGTTGAGTTGTTTCAACATGTTCAAACATGTTCAAACTATCAAGAACCTGTTCCAAGTCTAGTCGAGGTGGCAAACAGTCGAGGTGCCCAACATGCCCGAGCCCCATTCATGCCAATCATTAGATCATGACCCCACTTACTGACTTAGCTTTAATAACATGATTTACTAATGCAAATGAAAAAATAAGAAAAAACACTGAAGCCAGAGTAGGGCCTAGGCCTGCATGACCAACAAGATTTAGTGGCATTTACACATTAGAGATTTAATGACCTCTAAATCTGCAAAAGGCCAATTTTCAACCACCACGAAAGTAAAATGTACGATTTGAAATGTCCTTACTGGTCATGCTGGCGCGATATGTGTGTGCAAATCATGCACGCAGGCTACTGCGTTTCGTTCAAACACTGTGAGAAACATGAAAATTCTCGCATAACGTGAGCGGTCTTTGATCTAAATTAACGCACATCAAACACAGGAATCGTATTCAAAAGGCATCCATATATCTCTTAACATATAAATAAACTTTAAAATTGGAATCGCATTCACATTTTAAAGCTTTAGTTTCAGTAAAAACTAACCTGCAATTTTCGAGAAGAATTCAATACGACGGAACCATTCAAATTTGGTGGGTGTCCATTAGCCAATCAAAACACAGTATGTCGGTAACGTCGCAATTTCTAATAAGTACGTGCAGTTGGTGATGAACAAGTGCACCACACAAAAAGAAAATTACGTTACCGTTGAATACGGTTGTGACTTTCAAGCAAATTCCATTAAAAATTTTTCCCAATGCTTTCAAGCACTTATACATTTCATTTTATAGTGATATGTGAAGGTTCGGAAACAGGTGGCTTTTTTCTTTTAAAAAAATTGCCCCCGATTATTCAGCAGGAGTTTTCATACTGGTTGCAAAAAAGGACCATGTTCCTGAAGAAGCCATGTTGATCTTGATCCTTGTATCTGTGCTCTAAATTGTTATCTGCTGAATGTGGTGGATTTTTGTGGGTTCCAAACCTTTTTTTTTAATCTTGCATAAATACTCAGTTAAATTTACCAAGACTTTCAATTTGTTCATCAGAGTAGTCAGGTAACAATTTGTCAAGAATTTAGATTTCATTCACACTGTGTTCAAAATGAAAAGTTAACTTTGCTTTCAATTTCAATATGGCCGACTCGGGAATAAGGTTATTCAACACCCTCAAACGTAGACCATGTGATATTATTGGAATTCTCAAGCTAAAGGTAGTACAAAGCATGTACGCATACTACTGTACGACTACTGTCTTGTGCACTCTGCCCCCATCACAACTATGCAAAGAAAACTCATCCAATCAACAAGCAAATTGTCCATTCAGTACAGTGTTTTAATTAGTTATTCGTCAACGATGTTGCTTTAGGAACTCCAAGCTCACATTTAAGTATTTGTCAAGTAGATATAAGATCACATGCTTTAAAACAGAATATAGCCACAATATAATCAGATGAGAGGAATAAAATCCTTACTTTCTAGGAGAATCTACTTGTCCATGTGCTGTCCTTCCATAGACAAGATAAAAATGCTAATAATTGCCTCAACTGTAAACACTTCGGGTACAATTGTCAGTATACAATGAAATGAGCCCTTGTTGAAGTACTTGAATGTTCATATGACCACATTTATCTTCAAAATGTGACAAATCCTTTAAAGAATGTTGCTTTTGTGCACATAAACAAAATAAACCAAAATTACTTTCAAAGGACAATATGTAGTGTAAGTTTCAATTTTAATAAGCAAGCCTAAATAAAATGACTCCTTTTCTGCAGTCAAATATTCATCTTTACTCATTAATTGAAAGGCAAGGATTTAATCTTTAGCTTTGTGTGAATCAATCTGAACACAACTTTAGTATGTTTATTTTCTACAATATAAAACCATCAGGTGAACTTTTATTACTAAGCGGTAGATATTGATTAGAAACAGCAGTAACTTGCTTCACCACATTAATAGCTCTCCAAAACAAAAGAATACATTGATTTAAACACAAAGACGAGAAACCCAAACCCTCACCTTTCTAATCTCACCATGAAATGAAAAAAAAAATGTTTTTAAGCTTGCAAAATATTCACTACTCTTGAACGAAACCGTTTTAGGTTTTTAGTTTCCATAGTAACAGCTCGTGTTTGGACAATTTTAAAGCAGACCGAAAGTAAGTGGATTTTGTGTCTGAAACGTTTCTTTTGTTTACATGTACATTGGTCAACACTATGCTTCATAATAACATAGTTAAGATGACCTACTCACAAGAGTAAGAGCAAGAAACATGTATAGAGTAAATATCAAATACACGATCATAATCATTTCACTCATTATCCAATGTTCAATCACATGCCTTCTTGAACTGTGCTCACAATTGTTTTTGCTACGGAAAATGTCTCACAAATTAGCCAAAGGAAAAACTCATTGGACAGTACGTTTTAAGTTTGTGACTCGGGGGGTATGGTCAATTTCACTACTAAGCAGTATCTCGTAGCATGAAGTCCATAGGTGTTAATGTTATCATTGTCATATCTGATTCAGCAATAACTCAGAGGAGGGCATTATTTGATTTCTCTCCTTCAAACAACTTAAGCTTTTGACCCTGCATCTTTCTTCTGGCTCAAGTTAATCTTGTCACCCAGACTGAGAGCCATACCTTGGCTCTTTGCTCTGATACGGATATGACCAGACACAGGTGTCTCAGGGGTAGCACTGGCTGGTTTCTCTATGCTTACATTAGCCAAAGCGTCCTCACCAAAGATGGAACGAGCATAGAGATTAGCTGCCATGAATCCACACTCGCCAGAAATAGCCTGTCGGAGAAAAAAATTGATAACGTCAAATGAAACTAAAGTGGTATGTATGGGCACTATTCAAGTGGACAAATAAATACCCATTCACTGAAATACTTGTGACACAATGACATCATTGTTTGTTTACATGTGCACTTTCCTAAGGCAGTAAGGTGGGACATAATCTGTCAAGTCCCAAGAGGTAAACTTCAAGTGACGTCATTATTTTTTAGGCCTATTATACACTGACAATAACAAAATTATATTCAGTGTCACATGCATTGTTTGTAACAAGACAGTGACAGGTTAATAACCGACTGAAAGCTCTGTTCTTTAATCCAAAACTTTCATCATCAATCAAAATGAATACATGTGTAGAGAAAGATCTGGGAATAATTGGAGACAACGAACTATAGATAAACAAATAAACATCCCTTGGAACAGCTTAGTGAGGACTGAATGAAAACCAATCATGTAATAGTGTATAACTCTGACCTTTTCTGGTGTGAGACATTTCATATTGGTTGACTTCAGGACATGTTTCAGGTAATCATGCAGATCCGTTATGTTGGTGTTAACAGTCACCTGAAGAGGAGAATATGAAAAGCATTAGTCTGAGGATCTCAAAATAAATCTGCTCTAAAAAGCCAAGATAATTAAATAATTGATCAAAAAACAAAAATTCACAAATGAAAATCCAATTCTATTTCAGTGCTTTCAACCTCAAATTACTAAACGGTGAGCCACGTAGATGCCACTGTTATGTCAACACAGCACAAATGGTCCATACCTTATTTTCCCATTCAAACTCTGCCCACATGCTGCGGAATTCTTGATCGGTGCAATGGGCAGGAATGATGTAATCCATGATGTCAATGTGAATATCGTTCAGAACGACGACATTACGGTCGTTAACAGCACCAGACACATCATAGACTAGAAATCAAGCAAAGTCACCGGGAAACATTCATGACTCCCGGAAGCAAGGAACGGTAACAACAGATAAAAACCATGAAGGCTGTATGTTACTGTTACACATGAAAAATGTGAAGCTATGCACGGTGAGAGAGTAAACTATGAAAGTCTTGCAGACCAGGCTTGGAAATATATCTCTCTGCATGGTTGAAAAAGAAACAGCCTCGGAAGAAATGAGGTCAAGATATTTCAATCAGTATGTTCTGTCTTCAGGGATTTTAGCTGAAACAAGGAACAGGACTAAGATTTCCTGATGTGATGGGAAAGAAAACTCCTTTCTCAAAGCTTACCAATGTTGCCAAAGATGATTCCATTCTCTGTGGATGCTACCTTCACGTTAGCTTTGATGTTACAAAAATCATGAGGAGCCAACGTCATTGGTTGCGGCTTTTCAACCAGCTTCAAATCACCTAAGAAAAAGTACGAAGACGGAATAATCAAGACAAGTTGCACTCAACTCACTGAATTTCTACTGCTTTGAAAATTTTTAGATTTTCCCATATTTGAGTTTTAAAAACATATCTGTAATGATTTCTTCTGTCTCTTACTCGGAAGAGAGACATTTTAGGCATCAGGAATACGGCCATTTCACAATAGTGCACCATCAAGAATTTACAACGCGTTGGCCAATCACAATGCCCGAAATTTGTCGACCCAATGTGTGTTTGGAAAGGGTCGACAAATTTCATGTGTTATGATTGCCCAACGTGTTGCAAACTCTTGGTGGCGCACTACTGTGAATCGCCCGTATTAACACGCCCTGGGCTTGTGCTGCTGTCTGTCTGTGCTGCTTGCTGACTTGAAATCATCCACACAGAATAAATTGACATGTCTTGATGAATACAAACAGTACGCCGTTTTCTCATTCGCTTACCGAGTGTAGCAAGTTCCAAGGAGCATGCCTGCAGTGTATCAGCAGTCTGGTTGACAATCAAGACATCCAAGACAATGTCATATTGATTGATGTTGATATATGCCTCGGCATACACAGGATCAGAGAATCCTGTCAGCTGGGTCACCTAATCAATCAAATCAAATCATGTCATATTTTTTTGACAGGTCGAAGAATTCTGTTCATTCAGTTACTTTATGGATCAAATCAAATCACATCACCTTGACAGAACTGTCAAAGCTGATCTAGGAAGATCTGTGGCAATGGTACCTGGTAGATTAGACTAAATCCCATCAATTCAACTCAAATCAAATCAATTCAAATCACATCACCTTGACAGAACTGTCAAAGCTGATCTAGGAAGATCTGTGGCAATGGTTACCTGGTAGATTAGACTAAATCCCATCAATTCAACTCAAATCAAATTCAATCAAATGTCACACTAACTGAAGTAAGGACAGGTCTTGTTAGACAAACCCACTATGGGGACAAAGAACGTATCCCAAATCATCTAAAAGATCTAGAGGAGGAAGCAGTTGGTTCTAAGCTCCACAAAATCTCCATTTCCATCCTACCTTGCTCAACTTGGAGGCACTGATGTCATGTAACTCCTTCTTGCCTGTGGTTCCCATGGTAGCAAGAGATAAACTCATTGTCAGCTGATCCTGTTGAAAGAAAAGTGGTAATAAAAGTAACTTACCCAAGTAATGTATGGACTCTTTACAACATATGGAAGGTGGATACTTATGGAGAAAAATAGATTGTCAGGGTTTGATGCAATGATTTTGATTGTATTGTGGTGCTTGAATTACAATCACAATCCCAAAAAAACCAACTTATAATTGTAAAAGTAAAGAAAGAACCATTAATTCTGTTTTGAAATCGTTGTCATGAATGGCATCATCAAGCATAGTGTTTTACCATGGAGTTTGTACATACCTCAGTACCACCATTATCAGTCTTTGCCATCAACTGAAGGAAGTTGATAGGATCATCCGCTTGAACGGAGACTAGCTTCTTGTCTGACCCCTACACAGCAAGGACAGTGAAAACAACTGTAAGTTACTACAATATCGTAAGAATAACTCAACTTAATTAGACTTCACCAAGAATGTATCATTGTTTGAATAGTTTTTCCACTTTAGGATTCTCACCTTCTGTTGTTCTTTTTCCTCCGTCTGTTTAGTCAGAATCAGTGTCTGGAGCGAGTTGCGACAATCACGAGTGAAGACGTCTGACATGAGAGAGTGCCGGTCAGCCACTACCCTCAGACACATAGCAATGCGATCTAAGTCATCATCTGTGATGTTCTGAAACCAATCCAGGAACAACTGGAACTTTATCACTCAGAAATATAAATGGTTGTAAACGAGGCTTGCTAGTTCTTCCAAACAGTAAGATTAACCATTTATCTGTGCAAATGCACTTCGGAATTGCTAACAGTTTCAGAAACTGCAGTAGATAAAGTTTAAAACAAAGGTTCTTCAAATGACACAATTTTCAATTCAATTGTCCACTTTCAATTTTAAAGTTAACTGCTTACCGTTGGTCAATAGTTTCAAAATCTATCCAAACTGTTTTCACTTACGTTCTTGGCAAGTCCAGATTTTCCAAGATGAATAACTGTTGCCATGATGAGCATAGCCTCAGCCAAGAAAGACTGAAATGGACCAAAGTCATAGCACACTATTATCATACAGTCAATCCGGCACCTGCCCTGGGTCGAAACCCTTGAATGCCATCCTTACACCTGGTACGTATTAGTGCACATTAAGTCAGCTAATGAGTGTTAAACCCCACTGTATAAAAACCACATGCAAATAAGTAAACTATCAAAGCGCCTACGCCGAGTTGAAAACAACAGGTAACAATAAACTAAAGGCAAGATATCACTCTTGAAAATAATGTCAAACAAGATCAGATTGAAATAAAGCTGATTGCAGTCCAAGCGTGGGTACATACATTTTGCTGTTTGGGGTTCTTGTTGAGTTCAATGAAGCGAAGAGCTAACTTGGTCAGCACAGTGGCCAAGGATGCTCCGACAAAGAAATCACCATCCATCAAGAAACTACGCAATGGAGGTCTGAAGAGTTAGAAGAACCAAAATCAATAGTAACCAAATTGCATAGGAGAGATCTGACTTGGTACAACTACATCGCAAAGCTGTGATTTCAATGCTAGGAACCATCTATAATTCGTACTTTGTCCAAGGATGGATTTGCGGCGGGGAGATGTTAATTAATTTTAGACTGAACTTGCCAGTGGTGATCAAGTGGTTAAGACGTCTGCACTTGTAAGAAGGAGGTTATGGGTTCGAGTCCCATCCGAGTACACTTGTGGGTTTTTTCCCACAAGCCTTCAGGGGCAAACACTAAGTACATAGTGTTATAATGTGTATTACATGTGTATTACATGGGGCAGGGCAAAAAAATCAAAAATCTGTCTGACCAAGATATCACGTCAAACCAACACAGTGCCTTATGTGTTTGTGAATATTTAAATCAGACTTCATGTAAAAAAGTTGAACTGATAGACAATCTATCTTCACATGAAAGCCAGATGCTGACGCTCTATCTAAGACATTACCTGGTTTCCTCTTCTTTCTTGGGAGCAGCAGCACTGAGCGCGCTCTGTGTGGCATAGGTGCCCATCTCTGTCAACTGTCGCTTCTGACTAGAGATAACAACGGATTCCTCTGAAAGAGAGAAACCCAGGCAGATATGTCAAGAAGTCCAAGGCTCGGAAACAAATTACACACCAAAATCTTTTGGACCATCTTAATGGACAGCAAATCAAATCCTGTTTCTATACTTCTACACACACTAATTGCTACGCAGAAATTTCTGTACTGAAGAGATTACAATGCAAAACAAATTTTCTAACAATGACAACAGCACTATTAACATTAACCATCAAAATCCATCAAAATCCATCCTCCCATTTTAGGGGATTTCGATGGACTTGGTCCAGGAGGCCTCAAACATTGTTGGGGCATTCAGTGCATGTTGTCATGGCAACAGTGCTGATGATATCATGTAAGAAATGTGCAATAGGATCCATCAACCAAGTCCACCACACCGGTGATTGACTTTTCAGCAAGCATTGTGGATTACACAGGGAGTGATGGATTTCCATGGATTTGGTTCAGTGCCTAGTCAAAGACACTGGGGAGTTGGGGATAAGGTCAAGAATGACCACCCTGACATAAATGAGTGAGACCTTTACCATGATTACCTTCAGTATCTTCTCCTGCTGCTTTCCTCATCTCATCGTCAACGATCGGAATCTCACCAAGAGAATTACGAATCTCATTCATCAGACTCTGAATCTCATCGCTAGTCGTGCAATATTCACCAAGAATCCATAATGCTGCACGATGAATCCTAACCCAAAAAAGTATGGGATCAGTAAACAACAACAGTAAACAACAACAGTAAACAACAACAGTAAACAACAACAGTAAACATCAAAAGAATAGGTATAAACAGGGAAATGAGAGACAAAAGCCCAAGGATATCAATCAAGAAAAATGAAAAAAGGCCAGATCAAACCAGTCCAACCAGCAAAGATTACAAATGATGTACAACAACCAGAAAACACAATTAAAATGCCAAAACAACAGAACAGCAATAGAGCAGTTCAGACATTTGACTTATCAGCAACAATCAGTAATTAATTAGTAACTATACACCACTGGAGTACAGGTCTTTACTTACTTGACAGTGCGAATAGAAGCAAAGACCTCCAAGAGTTTGGTGACAATTAGTGGTTTGAGCTGTTCAAAGCGCTGGATAGCCTCACGAACAAAGACGAGAACATCAGCTGCTGCTAACTCATTGGTGTCACTCAGGAATTCCATCAACTATATACACAACCCAAACAAACCAGGACTATGATTAAAGGTACAGTCTGTCAGTTGCAATAATCCAAAGGTATCTGACAAAAGTAACCTTGAAGAGGACACTTGCCTTAAAGATATGTCTGGGACTAAACTTTCTCTGAAATCATTCTTTTTTGGCAAGCTGATATTTTGAAGAAACGATGACAGAAGGCAATTTCCAATAATGATATCTGAAGACACGTTTTCTGAAACAGTAGTTATTGGTTCATTCTTAATCGGCACGGCACAAGAGTTCACATGACGCACACGCACATGCAGTTGCTATAACTCATCAGCTCAGTGTGTGACACGTGCAGCTCCAGTTGGCTAAATGGGAACACGTTCCGTTCAATGAATTCTGGCACAATTCAAAACGTAACCTGGCAACTTTTCATTTCATTTGGACGGCTTTTACTGCCTCAAATGAACACAATAAATAATTGACACACTATGTGCTCTTAAGTTTGACACAACCAACAAAACCTTAATCCCCTTCGCTAAGGTCAGAGCTGTTCATTTCATTTACGGCATTTCCAGTACTTACCAAGGGGATGACTTGAGCAGCAACATCAGGGAATTTGACACTACATGAATGAAGTGTTCTGACGAGGAGCTGACGATATTTCCCCGTGTCTTCGTGCTCACCCACATTGTGGGTCTTACTGACTTCCTTCTTCAGAACAAGAACCATCTACAAAACCAAACAAAGCAACACCTGTCCTATCAACATCTATCCTCACTTTGTCTCACATCAGACGTGCCTTTCTTAACAATTCACATTTCTTCTGCAGATGTCTTCTCGGCAGAGCATTAAATCCAATAGACTCGGTTCCCTCGAGTCTTTCTCTCAAGGCTACAATGAATTCTTCATTACCTCTATGGGCAACACGTCCACTCACCTCCTCAACATTCCTCGATGACACCAGATCCATGGCCAGATCTAATGTCTTACGACGTACCTCTAGATCAGATGATGACAACACACGCAGGATATCCATGACAAGCTCCTGTGTTTGATGAACAGAACCCAAACAGTTGACAAAGATTGGCATGAATGTGAGGGCATTCAATGTATTGTGTCTTCCACTCCAATGATCCTAAGCTTTCCACACTGTCTATAAACACACAGTCCCACATTACCAGCTTGACAAATTTATGTCTACGCATTCCAAAACAATGCTCACAACTAGAACTGGAAGAATACCAGATGTACTAAGAGTAATACTAAAGTACTAACCTGGAGGACTTTCTCATGTGCTGAGTCTTCTCGGAGTGCCACCAGTCGGTCTAACACAATCAGCTTGACGTTGTTGTCACTTTCTTTGATGATCAAATCAATGTAGCAAGAGGCTGCCGCCTACCATCAAAGGACAGACATCCTTCTTTATCATGTTACTACTCTACATATGACATAAAAAGTTCTTTAAAAGTTTTAACAGTTAACAATAACCAAGTCGATGACATAAAAAGCTTGCTCCTCCATATTGATTGGTCCCTGACAATGACATACCTTGATAGCTGTAGGAGCACTTGACAATGTGACCAGGGTACCAGCTGCCTCGTAACGTACCGCAGGACTAGATGACTGCAGTAGGTTGTAAATACAACGGATAAAACGAGCGCGCTCAGACGGATTGGCATGGCACACCTGTACAAAGCAGACAGTTCAAACTCAACCGATGAGGATGGAGAATAACAGTTTGAGGCTGAAGGAATGATGAATGAGGTGTACTAACAAAAAGCCTGATTTTGTCGTCACTTACCTTGTACACCAACTCCACAATGACAAGCTGTAAGATGTCACCAAATGATGTGATCTGATCAATACACGTGCTCAAGTAATCCAAGGCACGGTCTTGATCTACGTGGATCAACATCATGAATGCATTCCTCTTACAAGAAGCGTCTTGTTCCTGCTCAAGGAATGTATGGATCAGCTCAGGGGCATCCGGGATCAGGAAGTCAAAGTTCCTGGAAGAAAAAAAAAACATAAAAGGGAAAATTGAGATTTGTGAATTGGGAAATATGTCTCGTTCCTGCTCAACGCACACAAACATCAGCTTAGGACAAAATCCTTAAGACAAATAGCAAAGCAAAGAGCGATTGGCCCAGTTACTTTTGATGAAATTAGGGAATAAACTGCATTTCAATAAACTCCGGGCAAGAATTTTTTACTGAAATGGCCATTCCTTTCGATTTACAAACACCTCAACAGAGAGATAGACAGTTTATGCGATAAAAGCTAGAATCATTTTCATTATCAATGCGGAGTTAGAAAATGAACCCAATGATGAGTTACTTCAAGCATGAGACAAAAAAAGCCCCAAAATATCAAATAGCCAAGGAAACAATATAGCCTAGACAAAGCCAAGTCACTGAATAATGTCTTTATGTACGTTAATCAAACTATAAATCAATCACTTAGATCTTACTTGTAAATGGTAAAGATGGCCATGACTGCATTACGTCGTACGTAACTATGACGATGCTCTAAACAAAGACGAATTGCTGGCATCAATGGCTCAAGTAGTTCCGGCTCCTTGAGTTTACACAAGAAGCGTAGAGTGGAACCACGGATGAATTCATTAGGATGCTGAAGATCCTTCCGATAAGCGTCACACACAAGGATCATCTCTTGAAGCAACTTGCCATCTGGGTGTGTCTTGGGGACAATCTCCCAGAAGATCAGCAGAAGTTTCTTGATGGTGTGGTCCTGCAAACAAGATTCCAAATCAAACAAAGTGTATGAGAAACAGTCAAAATGAGTCATGTTGACTGAAGTGAAAGAAAGTTATCAGAAGTTACTTCAATGAAATCAACAGTTATTCTTTAGGATTTATCTTCACACGTACAAAAATCAAAACACATGAAGTACTGGCTACTGAAGAAAAAGAAATCCTGGTAAATGCCTGAAACTACACAAAGGAATTGAGAATGACCTATCCATTACCACCATAGAAAGACTTGCAAGACTTTCAAAACGGGGACGAATATGACTGTTGTTTGTGGCAGGCACGCTAAGGCATTTCTGTGAGTTTTAGGGGTAAGTTTTGACCTTTGACCCAGTTTATTACCGTCATTGGAAGCAGGAATCTAATAACAGACATCAGAAGTCCTGGAAACTTCTCCCCATTCAGTATCATGTAGATCAGTTTCTTCAAGGCTTCAGTCCTGGTTTTTGTGTCACCATTTTCTGAGGGAAAAATCAATCAATTAAACACCTGTCACAATCAGTCACAATGCAAGTAACATTTACACAAGTATGGAGATTTTTCATGAACACAGTTAACCCACAGGCAACAATCTTCCTACACCTTCCAATTTTTATAAATTTTATTAATTAATTGTAAATTTCAATTTCATTAAACATGGGAGCACATTTGATGATTATTTTTCAGAAGAAAAGCCAAAAAAACACATCATCATACCAATATCATTCTTGAGAGTCATTTCATTCGGTGGTTCAACATCCATGTTGAAATTGATCAGCGTGTAGCATGGTTGCTCTGAGGATGCCATCTTGAAGTTGAAAAGTAAATTCAACCAAATAGCTTCTTATCTGAAGAGGAAATTTCAAGACCAAATTAGCTCGGGGCCTGCTGTATTAGCTCAGCTGTGGTTCACGGACAGAAGCGGAACCTTCAAAGAAAATCTCACAGTCAAAGTAAAGTGTTTGATTGGCAATCCTTACTTCAAAGGCCCCGTAACATATGTGTCATTTGCTAACTTATTTTTGAAATTCATATTTTATGGCAATGTCCTTCCCCAAATGACTCCTCAATGCTTCAGTTTTTAAAGGAAAAATTCCTCAGGCTGAACACACACATATACATGTAATTTTGGACTGAGTCTACAAAATGCAGTGGTGTCCTCAAAGTAAGGATTGCCAATAGATGAGTGAAAAATGAGCCCAAAACAAGGATAAGTGAGAACAACACGACAAAACAGGACACTGTGATTGAACAAACTCCCTTCAGATATTCACCCCATCTCCTCCGTCACTGAAATCAAGGTTTCTGTTTAAATCCAATTGTTCAATGATTGTTACATTATTTCTTGTTAATATTACTATATCTGTATTGTGCCATGAGCATCATACTGACAGATACTGGAGGGTTATAAATCTGTATTATTATAAGTACATGTAATGCAGAGGAAACATTCAATTTCTACACAAACACATGACCATGACGGAGTCTGTGTACATTTTCAAGTCAACAAGTTAGAAGCATTTGTTACACTAACACTTAGTTCAGATGAAATTCAGGGAGAGCTCCATACACAAGACAGCACTAATTGTCCCTTCCAGTGGTTTATCAGTAATCAGAAAGTGACTGCATATCCTAAAAAGGAGTAACTGCAGAATACCACGCCAATCTAAAAAACAGCCCCTGGAATGACTGGTTACATGGGTACAAGGTGAAAATCCCTTGAGCAGAGCATGAAGTGTGACACTTTGACCTATACCTGGCTGTAAACCTTATCGCAAATACTGCCTGGGTGATTTTACACAATGGTAGAAAGGAATTGTGGGAAGGAAAAAGGAGCAAACATTGCCCCTTTTTCCTTCCCACAATGCCTTTCTACCATTGTGCAAAATCACCATGCAGTATTTGCAATAAGCCTTATGAGGTTGATCGTGTGGGATGGTGGGGTATAAAAGCCAAATTATGCAATCAACTAGATGTATTGAAACATTTACTTAGAAAACCCCAAAACACTTGGAATTTTTCAGACCGATTTATCATTTTATGGTGCACATGCTAGGCATGACATTCATATCAGTGATGTCCATGTACGTGCATAGGATTTTTTTTCTAGAACTGTTTTCACTGGATCTTTTGAAATAAAGTTGTCTTCCAAAATCAATTTTAATGGACTTGAAACTGAACATGATCATGAACGAGAATATGGAAAATAGCACAAAGGGGCTATCAATGTCGGAAATACCACACCTCACAGTGCACATACGTGTGATCTGAAGACAGTGCGTGAGGATAGGAGCAGAATAGCGTCTGCGAAACGCGACTCGTCTTAACATTTAACTTAGGCAATCACACTTCACAACATAATAGTAAATATTTCTCCAAAATGACCTCCATCTCTGTTACTTACTCAAGTATCGTTCACAAACTGGCACACCAGCTCAACCAGCAGTCTGTTTCGACAGGGATCGATACACAATTCCCCTTCCCTTGCCGATCTGACACGTTGGCTTTGTGGGGAACTTGGCAGAGGGCGCTATTCTGTTTTAACGGTTGGGTTTCTCAACAAGGTCTCCTTGTCCCATTGGCATCTGCTCAGTACCGTACCGATGACCGAATTAGACATTATTTGTATAAATGCCATCTCAGTGCTTGCACCCTGAAGCGAGGTGGAATACATATTGTATAAACTTTGTTTATTTTTGACTTTCACTTTTTTTCAGAGATCTCAATTAAATAAATTAATTTAAAATGAATCAAATACTTGAAAAGGTACGTACTCGAAGATTTGTAATTTATTTTAATTCAAGCAAGTGCATCTTTTTTGTGTGAATTCTGCCAACCGCGGGGGGGGGCTGCAAGCAGCAGTAAGTGCAGGGATATTGTGGATAAATAAAAGATTAATTTTATGGTGAAAATAAATTGTAGTTAGTCACTGGAACACAATAAATATATTGAAATTTGCATGACATTCTAGCAAACTATTGGACAGCTATTTGGGGAAAACTGTCGTGCAAAGAAGGCACTGCAATCCATGTACAATTAGTGCATGATTACGTTTCATTGAAAATTATACTTAAACAAGATATCATTCAAAAAATTGATTTCAAATATCCTTTTTTTCTGGTGAGCATTTTAGTGTTTTCGTTCTTTACCGTAATGGCACAGGAAATCTCTGAGACAAAAATTATTGTGACAATTATTTCTTTGAAAACGATTCGCAAATTATCCTTGTGGGCTACATCTGAGAATTTCACTTTTCTCTTAGACCCTGTAATGGACTAATAAAGACAACTTTCTGTGTACTAATAGTGACTGGGCCGTCTCTTCTCCCATCCCCAAGATGTGAATTCCCATCTGTCTGTGTACCATGGGGACCTTCGGGTTCTGCAAAGCTGGTATAAAGCGGCTTCCTTACTAAAGACTCATGGGTTCCTATACTACTATTGTCAATCTCAAGGACTTTCAAGATTGGTTTCAGTTCATCACCACGCCCAGAGTTTCCCTCTGACACGTCACTAATTGTAAGCGGCATCTGTAAACGATCCGGTGTCGCAGGTTTCTCGTTAGTTTGTATGGACTGCAGGGTTTCACGAGATTTAGTGAACTCTGTTGTATCATCCCCGTCTTTTTCTGGCTGAAGCCAAGAGACTCGTTTCCCTTTGCTTGTAGGAACCACAACATGCAGGTACTCCTTTAACATCTTTGTTTCGTCTTTGTCAAGGCTTTCACCGAATGTTTCCACCATTCTCTTAGGATATAACTCTGTCCCGTAGGTGTTTGCATGAGAGACAACATCAAGAGGGTCCTCAGGTATTACACCGAGACTTTTCGACGAAGAATTCTCTTGGAGTTTGTTGTTTTCGCCACTTTCTTCCTTCTTCTCTGCGTCTTGGTTTTCAGTTACCATGTTTGCAACCGAGCGGGCAACTAGCTCACTCCCGCCGTCTTGACTTTGGCGGCGATCGTCCGCTGGCGTTGTAGGCGGTTGTTTTGGAAAATTTCGGGAAGGACAGAAGCTTTCTCTGTCAGAGCCATGGACGCGTCTCACACTGCTCTCTGCCGGTAGATCAAGGACTTCACCTTCTCTTGATATTGACTGTCTTCCCTGGAGATAGTACATTCTTCCCTCTCGGTTTCGCCCATCCGGTCCTTTTCGTACCTTGAATTTCAACTTGAAATCGTCTGGGTCGGCAGACGAAGGCACGTCACTGGATGGGAAAAGAAGCATGCGCGCATCACTTGGTATTCCAGCCCTGTTCTGACGTGGGGAGATCTTCTGATCCTTCTCCACTTTTGACTGAAGTGAGTTCATTCTTGCAATCAAGTTCTCCCTTTCCTGTTCAACTCTGGAGTCATACATGGGATATAAGACTCTAAGTTCCTCTTTGTCTTGCGTCAGAAAGTTCTCTGGCAATGAATCACCGACATCGATGTTGAGGGTTGTGACTTTTAGTCCACCTCTGGCGTACAAGTTCTGTAGTTCTGGTGGGAACATTGCGTTTGGGTCTTTGGCGTATATGCCAGTGTAGCTAGAACTTGCAAATGTGTTAGCCATTGTTCCGACTTCGTGATTGATGGTATTCGGTTCCTGAGTTAATGTCACCGATTGGTCACTGGGGTGTTTGGTATCCTGCCTCTTTGATCTGTCTGGAATGGCTTGTTCCATGCTCGATGTTCGTACGCGTTTATCTCGACCTTTCTCCACTCTGAAACTTGGAGCGAGGCTGGAGACTCTTTTCAGAAACTCCGAGTATGGTATTTTACCAGTTCGAACCGCCGAGTTAAGTTGTGAAAGCAGCGATCTACGCTCGGCCTCATCGTAAGAGGTTTGAAATGAGTCTACGTTTAGCCGCGGTGTCTGATTAATCTGTACCAAGGTGCATTTAGGGGCGAGTTCTGGTAGATAAGTTATCGAGTCTTTGGTCTGTTCGTCATTTCGTGGACTAGTGAAGCAAGCTGCTTCATGTTGGCCTACATCCACACAAGAACCCTTGGAGCTGAACGCAGCAACGTCTTGAGGTGAATTGGATCGTATCACAGCGTTTATTGCTGCATCATCTGCCTTTCCTTCAAAGGCTAGGCCAACCGGTATCTCACGTGCAGCCCCTGCCCTAGAATTACCTGATGGTGTCTTGGGAGGAGACCTGCACTCCTGCATGGTAGCACTTTGGCCGTCGAAAAGCTTGGTGTCGTAACGAGCTGTTCGAGGTTGACGTTGCCTAGAAACGTCCTGAATAATTTTCCAGTTGTTCCCACTGACATCCGTAATATCCATGATATTAGGAAGTTTCAATTCCTCTTTTTCCTTCTCCGTTGCTAGGACGCCACCTAGCGGTTTGGCTCCCAGTGCTCCCCGCTTCACAGTGAATGTTTTAAACTTCTTCCCACAATCCCGTTCTAGGTAGACTTTCAAAGGAGAATTATTTGCAGCAACAAGATCCGGGGCTATTTTCTTGGCTGCATCTTCGATTGGTGGAAGTGTTACTATTCCTTGGTCGGGTTTTCCAGTGGGCATGGCGACAGGAGCAAACATTGCAGGGTTACTTATTGCACGTAACTCGTCCGCTGTGTACACTTTGCCGTTGCAAGTACAGTTCTGTTTATGGAGTGCACGGTTAACGCTGTTGGTGAGCTGCTGGAGAAAGCGTCCCGTTTCCAATCTTGTTTCCATGGATACCGGCATCTGCTTAGTATCATTGAGTTTGTCCAGCCATTGCTTCGAAATTGTCTCTTGAATGCTGCAAAATAAAACAAACAACAAAGCCACGGTGCGTCACTTAAATCAATCAATCCACCGCATCAGAGGACACCACCGACAAAAATTATATTCTCTGCAGGAGGAACTAGTTTTCCTTCGAGCATTCTTTCTTTCTGTTCTGACAAGAAGCTGTGATATCAAAAATGTCAACCCCCCCCCAGCCACGCAAACTTCGCAACTTTTGCCCCTCTGCCACGTTTGTAAGTTTAAACAAGTGCCTTGTCTTCAAAGTCATGGCTACATCTCCTGGAATTATTGATGCTGATTTATGTACTTCACATATAAAAGAAACCGTTTGTAGCTGATCTGGCAGTCCGAAGTGTTCTAGCTTTAACTCTTCAGTTTATTTATTTAAACAATTCAATTGGAAGTCTACCCAGTGTTCGTCAAACTACTTTGTGGAGTCTTACCTGTCAGGAGGCAAATCATGCCTCGGGGATTCTGCCCCCATCGTTTCCGCGTCTTCATGTTCCACAGACGCAGTCATCATCAGTGAGTTACCCTAACTCAGGCTAGCCAACTTTCACTGCATAATTATACAATACATGAATTGTACAATTCAGCAAAGAGGTTTACAGACGGCTATCTCGTGCACAATTGTGGAAATTTGATATTCATTTTCTCATCTGAATGCTCCACAAACGGCATTGACACGTACACATTCAGGTATAGTATGTTCCAATGTTAGGCCTCTGAAACACAACCTGGGGGGTAGACCTACCGGCATCCGATCAATTGAAATAACACAAGTTTTTCTTGTCATCCGGTTTGTTTGCATTTCACTGGTGTCCCATACAATTGTCCGAGTCTTTGTTCAGTACTGACTGAAGTGAACCAGTCACACGTTGCACCCATTGCCGGACAACGGGAGCAGGATGGGGGCATCGCGAGGGGTATACGCGAGGACATAAGACTACAGAGGGAAAGTGTAACCCGCGTGAGCGCGTCAGTTGCAAGCAGGAAGGCGTGTATAACTCGTCACGCGACGTATTAACTACTTTGTGTAAGCACGGACCCTCGTGGTGTCAGATATCCCTCAAAACGCTGACGTCAGCACTTGTCAGTAGGAAGAATGAATCATTACCTACAGGGCAAAGTTCGTCACAATTCGACAGCTTTATCACTTTTGTACTTCATTCTAATAATGACTGAGCAAACTAGCTCTCTTTACGAATTTGATTAACACAATAATGTTTTTCAAACCACACAAAAACGACTAACACATCGTGATTAAAACATCACAGAAATGACGTAAAAAGCGCTCACGGATGAAGATGCAAACGAGTTGCCATACAACAGGTCAAAATATTACAAATAGATTCGATATTTTTATTTTGACATAACTAGAGACGTAATCCCTACGAAATCTTGTCTATGAATGTCAAAAACGAAAAATAAAACGGTCAATTCCAATGTAAATATTTTACATGAATTTTCTTGAACGAAAGACGGAGACAGAGATCGATGTATGAGCAACCATCCGAAGTTCCCACCACGAGCATTCTTTCATGACAGTTATATTCAACATCATCAATGATTCAAGTTTTTACACTGAACAATCACTAAGGATCATTGTGGCTCTTGGCTACTGGTAATCCTCCGCCTAAGACGCCTTGAATAGAAGGATATAGTCCCTGAGAATAAAACCTTCAGGACCCTTGCTGAATTATTCACGCATCACCAGGTGCGTCGAAAGTAACCAATGAAAGATTGATTGGTTTGTGTGGAAGCCAAGACTAGTTGCTTTTCTAATGTACAACGAATCAATCTGCTGGAGAGGGTAAAGGTCTGCGACATGTATATTGATACTGCATAGTTTAGGAATGAAACCTCATTATTTGTATTTAGTTATGAAGGTCAAAGTACACATTTATCCAAGCACTCACTAATGACACCCAAAAGCAATAACGCGCATTTCATGTGTATTAACGCCCATGAACTGGTGTCTACGAGGCAAAAATTAACACCAGAAGCAAGCGTCTGGAAAATAAACATGGAAAGTCAATGTTTATTCATGATTTAATTTACAATATGCAATCAGTATGTCACATTCATACTGATTGGTAATACTTAAAACCTTTCCAATCTTTAGGTAAATTATTAAAAAACCATTGTCCAAAATGGTTTACTGATGTCTTGAACTGACTCAAAATCATAAACCTGAAGCCTTACAATGAAAAACATTCGCTACATCTGTTGGAAGACTTTACAGTATAAATCACAGAATTAGTACAAATATTGAGCTTTATAAACATTTAATGAAAATAAATTTGCCCTCAGTCAACAACTGTAATGCCAAAAAAATTGGAGTAAACATACTAGGCCGAAAACCACAAATTTAAATACAATAGCCAATGTTATATCTAGTGTTTAACAAGTGTTTGTTTATTCAGTGTTTAATACATCCAGAAAAATCCCCAAAGTGAAATATGCCCTTAAATTTGTTATAAATATTGTTAGAATACAGGTACTCTTTGAAATGCAAAAACCTGTTAAATTTCAAGACTGATTTTCCACCATACAGAGAAGCTGCAGCGTTGTAGGTACAACAGATAATGACTTCATATTTTCATTACTTAATCCTTAACCCTAACACTCCTCAGTCCTCCAACAGGTGAAGGTCTGAGGAGTGTTAGGGTTAATCAAAGCGATAGTTTCAGAAGAAAGATTTATGACAATTTGACTCTTTGTGCACCCTTGGTATTCTGGTTCTGAACAGACACAGTCTGTATAAAACACACAGAGGGACAACTGATGACTGAGATGACTAACATATTAGTACACAACGTGTTGATAGTTCAGGAAGGAGTTATGCTTCAAATAGGCTGTCAAGATGATGAAACACTCAATGTAATAAAATGATGACATTAAATGGATGACATGCATGGGTGTGGCAGTGGGAGCCACTAGCCCCCCCCAAAAATAAAATTGATAAATTGAAAGTGAATGGGGGACAAACAAAAGAAATGAGAAAACGATGAAAGGGGATGAAAATCACAAAGTTGCTTTAAAATACTAAAAAAAATGGCCCCTCTTTAGGGAGAAAATCCAAGCCATGCCCAAGATGATATGTGTCTTTGTGCATCAAAGATGTCTACTACGTAGATTACTCAAGTCCGTATTATGCAACAAGAAATCTAAATTTAAATTTGGAGTCAGAGCTTTTGTTATTACATCCACATCCTATTTGCATCATCCAGAATAAATGCAATGTTGCTTTAACTCATAGTCACTGCACTATTTCGAACCACCTCGAACAATCCACTGGTGTTTCAAATCTCACACTATAAAGGATCTCTGTCTGAATCCAGAGAATTCACAGTTCAGTGTAACAACATTCCAATAAGTCAGTGTGGCGGATGGTACTCAATGTCACTCACAGTGGTCATGGGTTGCTTGCAAACTGAATTATCGAAAAGTGGAGTGACTTAAGTTATCTCGAAACCAAACTCAGTACTGAAGGGAATCAAAGATGACAGTACATGTACCTCTAAGCCATAGCAAATTCATGCGCTGCTGCGTATCGGCCAGTTACGCCATGGAAGATCTGCCTCTCAATATCACCCAACAATGAGCTTGCCCCAAGACGGAACAGGTCAGGGGTCAACCAATCATTTCCTAGCTCTTCCTTCATCAAGGCTAACCATGCACATGAATCCTTAGCTGTGCGTATACCACCAGCTGGCTTGAAACCAACCTGGATTTGGAATGACACATACAAATATGATACCGACTTAGCAGATATAACACCCTGCTGGACTGCTATCAATTGGTTGAATGAGTAGCAAAGGTTAAAGGTCAGAAATCCATTGAGATGTAATCCACTGTAGCCCTCTGATGACCCAAACCATATGGTGGACTCTTTTGACACGGTTCTCCAATCATCTAATGCAGTCTAATACATTCCTCAAGTGTGCAGAATGTATACTGCTGTTTCATGTGCATTTTCATGGAATACTGGTTATTGCAATAACTTCTCATCATCACTGAGGCTCAACTTTGGAGTACACTAGGACTGCCTAAGCCTATAGACTACCCAAAAGAATACGTCATGCACAAATTTATGTGTGTGAAAGGCATTAGTGACAAAACTAGCACATGAACCAACATCCAAGTGCTCCATTCATTTGCACTACACTTCCTGGTTCGAAATGAAGGCACACTCCTGTATTCTATACCACAGCAATCTCACATCAAGTCTTACCTTGTATCCTGTCTTCTTGTGGTATTCTCTGATAGCTCTTACCATAACCAAACCAACAGGAAGGATGGCATTCACCCCTTCCTTACCAGTTGATGTTTTGATGAAATCAGAGCCTAGAAGCCAATCAACACCCATGAAAGAAACATGTCAGTCCACGTAGTCATAATGAAGATAGGTGTAACCAACACCAATTCCAATGAGAGTCCAATTAGTTAAGCAAAGTGAAACAACCTGTAATTTACACGGGTTCAACGATACAGTGATTAATGTGCATTACTGTTATTCCTACCTGCCATCATTGCTACTAAGCTTGCTTTGTACACAGTCACTAATGAGCCTAGTTCCCCTGTAGCTAAGATAGTCTTCATATGAGCTGGTCCACAAGCCTCACGGAATGCTCGGACCTCTTCATATACACCTAGACAGGGAGTCACGACACAAGAAGATTACATTGAATTCACGAAACTGGGAGGGCCAAACCAAAGTTGTAAACCTGGAAATAAAACAGCAATGTCAAACAAATAAATTTTCTAACCGAACATCCAAAATGTTAATTCAAGAACAGAATGTGAAATAATGACAGGCTTTTTTCCTCACAGCCGTGGTTAATTTAAACATGTTCTTTACCTGCTGAAGGTGCTAACTTAAAATGAGAAACACAAGATTTTCAACCACCTTTCCAGTTGCCAGCTAGAGCATAAGCTCTGTTGATGACAATATCAATCTCCCTAGCTCCATCCTCTACAGCCATTTTGATCTCTGCAAGTCTTGTCTTGAAGTGTGTCTGTCCAGCAGGAAAACCAGTAGCAACTAAGTACATGAACCAAGGACAAAAGACTGTCATCATAGGTGTCAAGAGGAGGCCAGCAAGGGAGGCTACTTGCCCCCCCCCCCCCCCGCATCCTGCCCCCCCATAAAAAAAATTGAAAAATGAAAAATGAGTGAACAGTAAAAAAAAAAAAAAAAAAAAGGAAAAAGGGGAAGAAAATCACTATTTTCTAAAAAAAAAAAAAAACCTCTAGATTAATCCCTCCCTGTGTTGTTCATCACTTCTTAGCTGATAAGTGATTTGGACCTTCCTCCAAAGAAAGAAATTTGCCCCCTCCCCTAACCCTGGAAACAAATCCAGGTGACGCCCATACACAACACTCCGGGTACATGACAACTTCTAAGTTCAGAGACTGTACTGCAATTTGCTTGACAACAGCCCATCAATGAAAGCCATAAAAGAAAATCTCATATATTGAAAGAAAACACAATTGGGATCATTCATGTTTTAAATTCTCTTCATGGACACACACAGTGAGCCCTGATGATGGATTAACAACCTGTTTATACTTTCCATTATCTGTGCAAGTGAAAATCATCATCATTCTCCTGTGAATGCTTTCAGGGGGTGAAAGGACATCAAACTGAAACTCTTGGAAGACTCAAGAGAGCAATGAAACCAAAGGATGGTGTGTTGGTTACCTGATGCAACAGGGATGTGAGAGGCTCCTAGTGCTTTCAATGTTTGGACAGCATCAGCCACTCTTGCTGGGTACACACAGACCGCCCCAACTGTCAAACCTATAACGCATCAACACACACACAACTGTGAATACTCAAACATCAAGTCATTTCTGATAACATCTTGAAGTAATGTTTCCTCCAATTTAACCTGTTTGAAGAGAGTTCACTTCAGAAAGCTTGTTTCATTTTGAGTTTTCATTTCTATAATTTATCTGCAATTAACTGCTCTTTAAAAATGAAATTCTGTTTCGTTTCTTGTAAATGTTGCCGTTTTCCATCAATGACCACTTACCTCTGTCCTGCATGCCAACAGCTTCCAGGAGGTCAGGCCTCATTGGCTGTTTTGCTTTGAAACAAAGTCTCCCCACATTGGTCTCTGTATCATCACCTGACAAGGTTGTTAGGTCAATACAGGTCATTGCCTTTAGCAACCAGGCAATCTGATGGGAAAATAACAAACTGAGTATTGATTACTGTTATAAACAAGCCCACCCAAAATGAACTCACATCTCAATAAAGTACATTACCTCTTATTGTCATTAGGTCTTAATTACACCTTAGACCAAACAGTCAATATTGTTTTTAAATTTATGCTTGAATGTGTATATGCTATTACACATTACACAATCAATGTCCACATATGCTGACATTAGTTCACAGTAATATTTGTTGGTGGTTGACTGTTTGTGATACAAAGTTCATGATATGACTGACTATCCATATCACACAATAGTCAGGGCTTTGCAGGTCACATAATACGGTTCCTGGGAGCCTGTCTCCAGGGAACCCCCTTTGGGTCGGGGGGGGGGGGGTGAGAGCATTCATGATACCAGCAGATCTGCAATGTGCTATGCGTGCTGCATTTGGCTCCTTCCCAACAGTGGCACGTACCACAGCCAATCAGACGTTGCGTACGTCACGTTGGCTGGGATTTTGGGCATGCTCGCTACACTTCTCCTTCACTGCTGAGCGAATAGTTAGAAGTCAAAAACCTACCCTCCGCAACGGAGGCGTGTCCCACTTTGTGTACTTGCATGCACTAGTGGAAAAATGCCAGGGCCGGTCCTGGGGTGGTAGCAGGGCTTCTTCCAGCCACTCATCGTTCGCTGCTCAAGCAGCAGGAATACAGACACCCACAGGGCTCCGTTCAGGAGTAGCATTTTGGGCATTCGGGATAATGGGGAGGGGGCTCGGTCTCTCTGATAGGCCTGGATGTGCAGAACTAGAGGCCAATTATCCTGGCAAGGGCAAGCCTATGGCAGTTGACAACATGCTGACAGGCTGCACGAGTCATGACCTGTTTTGGGCCCCAGTCGCGGGATGGTCTGGTGCAGGGCAAACTTACTGGCGACTTGCCACACACACAGTCTCTCGGTTATTGGCCACCAGCTAAAGGTTCGGCGTCTCGTGCCCGTTACACATGCATCACAAAATCCGACGTTTCTTGGCCGTTACTTATGCATTATTAAATCTGGCGTCTCTTGCCCATGACACTACAGAGAAGAGTTCTTTTGTGATAGTGGTGCTATGTTGTTAGCAATAAGTATTCAACTAATAGCATTGTTGCCTTTACATTTGTATGACTCAAGGTGATTCTGGGGCTCCATAGCAATATCTGTAAATCTTTAACATTTTGCATTTGTTATCTCAAGTTGTGGCTGCAATAAATGCTTGGCGAGGAAGGGCTGCAGCATGCCCAAAAAGAGTTCCCCCGTCCTCTCACTTCTCTGCAATTAAATGAACCATCAGCTCAAATCAATCAGAAGAAACAGACCTGTGTGTTTTTCTTGACTCCCCTGCGAACTTTCAACTCTTCTGCCCTTCTGAAGCATGCTGGTTTATTCACACGCACACTCTCAACCCATTCCAAATCTAAAAGCATTATTTTGAGATACAGAAGAAAATATATTAAATTAACAGAAATGCATCTATAACAATGGCAGTATAAAAGTACAGTCCACCATTGGCAGTTAAATTCAAACAGTGACTGACGAAATTATTGTTGACAAGCGGACCTTGTTTAAAGATGGTTATGGGACTAAACTCCCAGTGAGATTACTCTTTCGCTCAAGATGTTATTTTGAAGAAAGAACTGAAGAAGGCCATTCCCATTGAGAGTCTAAAGACGCATACACGTACACTGTATTTGGAAAATTGCCAATAGAAGCACGTGGAAGTGTTGACATGACAAACACGTGTGTGCATGATTGCTATAATTCGTCTGTTTAGCATGTGACGCCACATACAGCTGTATTCAACTGAATGTGGGAACGTGCCCCAGAGGCTGATTTTAGGCACAATTCATAACATGACTCAGCACATTTGACCTGAAATTGAAATCCTAGAATATTGTTTCTCTTGGAATATAAAGTATTCACTCAGCTGAAACTTCATCAGGTTAGTTCTCAGGTACATGTACTCATCTTAGATATGGAGCAATTTTGTTGCCTCAAAGGAACATCACGCACAAGTGATAAATGATAGATTGAACAGTGCCTTTAAGAGCCAATGTGTGGATATTTTCAAGCAGTGATGACTGTGTTCAATATTTGCTCCATGTAATAGCACAGCAAAATCACACAACAGAGTAAGAACAGACTTGGATAGACCGGACAGACCATCCTCACAAATTACACATTTTACTTTAGTAACAATGTAGACCAGTTTGCAGATGTCCATGTACAGTGTGTATATCAGTGGCTGGCCAAACCAATAGTCTCCACTATTAAACAAGTTATTCACAAAATGTTAAAACCTCACAAAACTACATGTATCAAAACACTAAATAAAAAAACACTACCACTACATGTTCATAACAAACCTGACTGGGGAGTCAGGTTAGCAAGGTAGTTCTTCCTCGTCTTCCACCTCTGTGGTCCTGGGTTCGATTCCCGGCCCAGTCCACACGTGGATTGGGTTTTCAGTCCCTACCTGACTCTGTGGGTTTTACCCAGAATATTCCTCTGAGATTTTCCTCCCACTTCTAAAACTGTAACTGCTTCTTGCTGTCTCCCCTTTACTGATGTTGGTGAATGTGGGTCCTTTGGCGGCTGCCTGAGGCGTCCTTGTGTGCCATCGGCTCAACCATGTTTAAATGTATTCATTGTTCCACGCTTAATGTCTTCATTGTACAGCGCATTTGAACATATCTATATGAAATTTACACTTTATAAATGAATAAATTATTATTATTATGAAACTAAGTCTCGCACTAGCTTAACGGGACAAATGTTGACTTTGATTACAAAAATTGTTGGAAAGATGAACCTTCTGCAAAGGAAAGAATTCCACACCAGCTCATCACATTTCATTAGCATCACATGTAGGTGTCATAGGCAAATAACGAACAATAGTTTCTCCCTAAAATCTTCCTCAAAAAGAAGACAGTACAGAATTCTTCCCCTGGCAGACTGTGCCTTACAAAATGAAAAAATGAAACAAAAGTCCAATGTGTTACTTTAGCTCGGAATACATGTATAGCTAGATTTCCACCTGTTAACTTGATTGCATTCTTCATAAGTACCACCTGCCCTTGCACAAACTCCTAAACAATAATTATTCACAATGTTATGGAAGCAGATTATACATACATGTAATCTGGCTTTTGACTTATTGCAATAAACCTCCAAGTTAGCCACACCCCTTAGACAACTCCACGGAATTGTGCATGTTGAGTTTTATTGATAGTTTGTGAGTGGTAGTCCCCTCAAATCTTAAAGATATGATGTAAAAGGAATTAAATGTGGTACACACTCTGTCCGTCTGTGATCAAGTCAATATTTCAGAGCTATTTTGGGGGGCATAATTCTGTATCCAGCTACTGTGATTTTTGAGTTCCGCAAAACACCAACAAGTTTTAAAAATAATATGTGTATGAATATAACTTTTCCGCAGAAAGTTAAGATTTTCAAATTGAATGGAATGGTTTGGAATGAAATTACAAGGTGAGATAGAATTGGTTACGTTTGATGGCAATTACGAGGAGGCCAACTATAGAACTGTCACTCAAGGTAACATTAACGTAAGTAGGGAGGATTTTTTGTCTTACTTTAGAGTACTTCCAGAACATGCACTGATAACTTTTGAGGCACAGTTTGAAACAATAGTTTGGTACAAAGCAAATAAAAGTCTCTTGGTTGGAAATCCGGGAACTTCCGAGTATTTCTGCATAGCATCAATTGGACAGGAATAGAAGTGGAATTTTGCCTTTGTGTCTGTGGTGTGTTAAAAACCATCAAATGCATGGTGATCTTTTATATTTTCCAAAGTTCTTTGTTTTTCCTTCTTCCAGTGAATAAATACTGAAGGCAACAAGGCAAAAGAGGTTTTGATAATTCTGCGATGTGAATTTGCCTAGAGCAGCAATTACACTACATGCATATAAGTTTAACTACAAATTGGATGAACAGCGCCCTCAAATTTGGAGGTGAATACATGTATGCCTAGCCCGGTGCGGGTGTTGGTCACTTCGCCCCGTTTCCACTTCGCCCCATTCCCGCTTCGCCCAACTGATCATTGTTCATTATTTTCTTTTTAGTATGCAACAAATAAAAACGTCGACAGTTTGAGTACCGAGCCAAGTCAGAGGTTCCCATTCAAACAACTTGCCAACGCAAATGTTATAACCATGACCAATTTTTGACTGCGGGTTGCATGTATCAATTTTATTTCATTCATTAATCTAACCTTATCTCGGCAAGGGTATCCCGGTATGAGTTGCACAACTTATCAGAATTCCCAGCTTCACTTACATGTAATACGGGCTTATGTCTATGTCTATGTGTTTTGTATGATGCCTCTTATATCCATCAGCGGACCACATTTGAAGTGGATGTGAATTTGTGGAAGGCAGTTGAAAACTTTCATCATTATGTAACCGCCTCACTGACTTCCATTTACTCTAAAGTTGGTTTCGGGAAAAAGAAAAAGTTACAAGAAAGTATTTACCAAGTTCGGTACCAGGATTGCGCGCCGCCATCTTGCTCTGTCTACCATGTCTACGAGATTTACAAACGTTCTCGAGAAAGGAAACTCGCAAAAGTACAAGAACCATTTGTATGTAATAATGGATATAAATTGTTTGTCACTTTTTCGAACTGAATCCTATTGTAAGGTCACCAGTGGGAAAAAATTAGTAGGCCTATGAATAATTTTCAAGAATCTACAATATTTTCCAAACCCTCGCGAGATTTCAGTCGACAACAATGTCAGAAGCGAAGAATGTTGACACAGTACGCATGTTTGACAGGCGATTATACTTTATCATGTTTATTGTGCATATTATGTCATGTATGTGGAATGTGACTGTGAGGGATGAAGAGAACGTTGTCTGAGTTACCTCTGAGACCTTCAAAGTCTTCATGAGAACATTGTAAAGGTAGGCTAAGACATTGATTGTTTTGGTTCTGGAGACGTGGGGAATTAAAAGCTGGAGACGTGCAGGGATCAGGTCAACTCGGTCCCAAACCAACTCGGACCCATTCCATCTCGGACCCAGGCTAACTCGGACCCATGACCAACTCGGACCCACGCCAACTCGGACCCAATACTAACTCGGACCCACGATTATCTCGGACCCACAACCAACTCGGCCCCACGCCAACTCGGACCCACGCCGTTTCGGACCCACCTAGAGTCAACTCGGACCCACTGAGTCTTATGGTTGCATTACACCAAATACGCGCCCGTAGACCGAAATAGCGCTGACTCTTCAACCTCGCGAAGAGGTTGGCCTTCATTTTTTCGTTCGAAATTCAAGATTATGGACAGAACGATCACTTTTCGTTTCAATTTTATGAACTTTTTTATTCGCCATTTCCCGAAGATACCCCCCTAATAGTAGGGACCGCAACGGTCTACTGCGCACATCATCTGCGCACGTACAGTTTTGTGTACAAAAGTTTGGTTTCGCGTCTCCAAACCGGAACTCTCCGGTTTGAACAGGTTCTTCCACACAGCACCATTCTCAAATCGCTTCGTTTTTCACACACGGCAAGCTGACGACTTCCGTCAGCACCTCGTCGAAGTTTTGGCGAAGTTCGCCCGATTTTTCTTCGAAATACGGCCGTGAAAAGGAGGTTGGTTCTTCTACAAGCGATTTTGGAGCATTTCTGTCGTATATACAAGAAACTAGTGTCCATTTTTGAAATTTTCAGGTTATAAATACCCTTAATCATTTGGACTTGTATAAAAGACTGTGAGCGCATTTGACCGCCGAGCGAAATAAGTTAGCGTAACACGCCGAGTGACCGCCATGGGACCAACGCGTCGCACGGTCTGTCAACAATCGTGTGTGCGCGGTGGTGTAGCCGCGTTGTTTCGTACAGTGCGCAGCGCGGAGCTTTTTTCACGCACCTTTGCATTTCGTGTAACATCATTTTTGATGAAGATTTGTTTGGGGAAATGACTTTGAAACCAACATTTATCAGCTCTTACATCTATACATGAATATGTCGATGGTAAATTTTTTTTTGGAATATGAAATGACTGTCCACATGCACACGATGGGTGAAATGATGAATGAACCTGGAATTTTATGAGACTTCCAATAAAGAAAGGCTGAATAAGAAGGACAAAAGACTTAACAATATTTATTTCAAAGTTTTTATTGTTAACTTTAATGTATTTAAAAAAATTACACCGACTCATTTAAGTTAAAATTATGTTTTTTATATCTGAGTGTTCTGTCCAAGTTTTTTTTTTTACTTTATATTTTGGATGAAAACTGAAATTTTGAAAAATTTCTTCGAAGTTTTTTTAATAAGTGGAGCTCTACATCTAAAAATCTTCGAGAAAAAGACGTGGTCATTTGTATGGTGGATGTTTGTCATATGAAATGCCCCAAACATTCTGGTTTGCTTTACTGTTGCTTGGTAAGTCATTTGAATGTTTAGTTTTGTTTCTTTTCTATTTATGTTATAATTGCCTTTTCACAATCTTTATTTGTTTACATAATATGTTAACACTGTATGCTTAATGGATTAATATCCTTCAATTTTATGATTTATTGAAAGAAGATTCCTTTAATAAAACAAACTATTCGGCAGATATTTGGAATTATGAAGTCTTCTTTTTCTGTCCGTTTTTAAACAGCCCATTTCCTTCAAAGTCATGGGCATCCCAACTCAGTTGTGGCGGTCCAGGATTGGATGAAACGCCAAAACAGGGTGATGTTTAAATGACATACACAGTTACTGATGCAGAGTATAACAACTTTGTCTTAGGTTTAAGAGAAATGGTTTCAAAAAGTGCTGGGGATACCCTTACAACTTTTAAGGAGATTCAAGACGATATCACAGACATCTGCCATGGAAAAGACGATGTAGGTTCTAAAATACTGTGTGAGATTAAGAACACAATGAGTGATCGTGCTGCTACTGAATCTAAGTTCAATGCAATCCTCCAGTCTTATAGAGAGTCATGCCTTCCTAAAATAACAGATAACTGGGATTCTTTAAGCAAGACTGCCAAGCAAAAGTTGATTGAAATGAACAATTTCTGCTGTGGACTTCACCTCCTAGTTTCAATGGCAGAAACAATTTCAGCATTGTGTAAACAATTTGTTTATTGATGCAGCAACTTCTTTTCAAACAACCACACGTGATGACATGAATGTAACAATTCCATTGCTAGTCGGTAAAACTGTCAGCCACCACTTTGCTTCTGAGGATGGGGAGAGACAGATGTACACGGGTGAAGTCATTAGTCAGGTTCCTGGGTTTCCTCACTGGTTCAACATCACATAAGATGACGATGAAGCTGTGTACTCATACAAACTTGTTGAGGATTACAGAGATGGCAACTTGGAAATTGTTCCCTCCTAATCCACCCATAACTACATAAAGAGAAAATAATGCATTTCAATGTGTTCAGTATTAAACAGCATCTGAATCTGTTCTTATCGCCATTGTTCCTGTATGTTGAAAAGGGTCTTCACTCACACCTCATTTTCAATTTCTGATTGTAGGACATAATGGATGCCTATATCCTCAAAGTAGACCTACTTGTACATAAAGAAATTGTTCTTTCTAGGACTTCTGTAAACTTCATTCTTGCCTTAATATTCTTAAGTGTCAGCAATAAGAAAACTAAGCTATATCAGAGAAAATCAGACAAACTGTATTATTAAAATCATGCAAGGAACTGGTTCACCTACCAGTAGTTAACTTCTTACAGTTTGTTAAACGGATGAAACCACAACTGGTGCTTAGAAAGCTGACTTACTTTCCAGCAACTTTGAAGAATTAACCATGTTTTCCTTTCAAAAACAAGCCAGAAGTAAGAATGTGAGATGAAGTTAGGATTATAAAATATAAATGTGATTGGATTTGAAACTAAACTCAAAATGAACCAAGATGCACGTGTATTGCATGTACATGTACATGCATATATAGTTTTAATATGACTTTATTGCTCTTGTTACATAATACAGGTCCCTTTTTATTTGTATTCATTGCATGGGATGTGTGAACAATTTCAATACATGCATACTGTTCATTTACATGTCATCTGTAGAGCAATGCATTACTTTTGTGTTACAGTTCATGGCCCTGAATACACATGTACATGTATGTGAAACAAAACTCATTCGTTTTAGAAAATGCGTTGAATCTCTTAATGTCTGCTCTTGGCTACCCAAACTTTTGTCTGTATTAATACATACTTCAGGGCAACCAACTGCACTGAATTACTGTGTGGTAATAAATAGATGGTTCATTTAAACCAAACAGAAACGTTAAAGTATGTCAAACTTCAAAGATTCTAGAATTTGACTTGTTTTAGATTTAAGATTTTATTATCTTCCTAATGTTTTATCCAGTTGAGGGTTTAATGTGACAAGAAAAATGCAATATCATTGTGTACATACATGTACTGTTAAAAATGGTCCCTGATCTGAAGTTAAAATTTCTTAAACTGTGCTGTTGCTATCACCATGAAAATTTCAACTGAATTAATCGTTTCCATGGCAACTGGTTACTGCCAGTATTAGGCTTAAGCATACTTTTCAGTAATACTGTACATCTAAACATTGGAAAAAGAAAAGTATGGCTAACATACTTTTTTCTTCCACCTAAACACTGGAAACAGAAAAATATGGCTAACATAAAGAAAATGGCAATTTTCTCGCCATTTCATGTCTAAAGATACGGCAAATTAACTTATTTTATACAAAGTTTTTTGTCTGTTTCTATGGCAACCTTCTCCAATAATCTACCTTTAGAATTGTTATGAATCCTTAAAATTGGAAAGAGATGTTAATCTATTGGAATATAGTGAAAACAGGATCCGTTTAGCATTTTCATATCCGAAGATATGGAAGCTTCAATTTGTTTACTACATTGTTTACTACACTATAAATTAGTAAACAAATGCTGTCGTAAATAACTCATTAATCGTAATCCCAATTTTTATCCAATTTCAAGTCAGGGTGATTCATCAGTTTTTCATTGATATTATGAAGTTTGAACTGTAAAATTGGGGCTCATTACAACCAATTGAGGAAAAACGTAAATAGCCGCGTTTCCATGACAACCCTATTTGTAAACAAAATTCCACACATAGATTTATGTGTACAACATACACTGTGCATACAATTTTGTTGATTCAAAAAAGAACGGCTGAAAATAAATGAGCAACAGAGATGTTTTCTGTGACTCAATTTGTTTATCATTTTGTTTACTGCTGTAAACACACAAAATGTGGCACTACTTTAACCATGATCTCCATTAAGAAAAAGAACGAAAAATTCCCATTTTCAGAAAATTCAAATCGCCATATCTCAGCAACGCCTCGACCAAATACAGACATATTGGTATCAATGTGCTCAGAATTATCCCCTCTTTCAACACAACACAGTCATAAAGCTTATAGAGCAACTTCAAAAATCCCATTTCTGTCCCTACTAATAGTAGTAAAACTATGCGCTCATATGGATGTAGCCGCCTGCCTCTATCCAAAATAGGCCCGCATTGTGGGGCTTTTTGTGAAAGAAATACTCTGAACCGGAAACATCAATCCCAAATTCGGGCCGATTATATAAATAATTCTATGATCCCTCGTGATTACGGCACGTCTTATTGTAGAAAATAAGAAACCATGGGATCACAAAATATTAATAATGAGCTCACGAGCAGACATACGATGCTTCAAAACCGTCTCCAAGTTTAAGCCAATAGGAAATATTCCACATTTTTATTTTAAAATGATTCGATTTGTGTTGTTCGAAATTACCAACCTATTATTTGGAGTTAAGGCCTGTATGGATGAATTCCTCCATCTGCTTAAATCTTGCCGGTATTGGGGGTGGGGGAGGGAATTAATGGGGCAAGGTGGAGGTGTAAGACTTGCCAGGCCAAAAAAAATTGAAAAGTGAGGTGGGGAATAACACCATTAGACACTGTAAAAGGTCAATGTTCGTGACATTGATGTATATCTGCAGTATTTGTTGTACGTATGCAGTATATCTTATGTACATTAGAAGGGCCTATCTGTGGCTTTTTATTGCAACAAAAACTTTGGGGGCTGTTTGGTGAAAGTTCATTCGATTTCTGCTCGTGATCTGGATCTGGACAACGGAGAGATTCTGGGAAGCCTGTGCCACTGTCTCCCCGGCCTGCATAACGTGTAGAGAGGACGTTACAGCTTGGCAGCATACAGTGCAAAAGTGTCATTTACCAAATGCTAAAATGTAAAAGTGGACAAAATAAAAATTTTCAACAAGTTAATCACGCTCCTGGGGTTGGGTCCGAGTTGACTCAGGGTGGGTCCGAGTTGGTTGTGGGTCCGAGTTGGTTGTGGGTCCGGGTTAGTATTGGGGCCGACTTGACATGGGTCCGAGTTGGTCGTGGGTCCGAGTTGGCATGGGTCCGAGTTGGCATGGGTCCGAGTTGGTTTGGGTCCGAGTTGACTCGAAACCGACGTGCATACCCCTAGCCTTTGATCAAGGCACCCGCGGCGAAATGGATAGTCAAGACCACACAACGAACTGCACGCAAGTGTTACGCCCCAACTGTAGCATCAGTGCCAACTATAGTTGGGCCCGTCCCAACAAATGTGCTACAGTTGGGCCAGCCCAACTACAGCAGAGAGATCCTGTGTGCATGATGTGCCCAGCATGTACCTAAGTCATATTGTTTACAAATGTCATGTCATTGGTCATACTCATAGGGCTAGATCATAGATGAAGAGATGAAGTGCCACATTTTTGATGAATTGTGTCAAGTGTGAGACACATTGACTTGGATAACGTTGAGACATTTGCCACAGACATTGGTCAACAACAGTTGGGCCAGCCCAACTGCAACACTACAGTTGGGACTGTCCCAACTATAGTTGGGACTTATGCTATAGTTGGGGTGTAACACAAGCCCTGCATGCAGTAACCGAGCTGTGTGTGTCGTGGAATGTGCGCGCCGCCGCAAGCACCTTTGGCGCTTTGTTTTCAGTGGTCTATCTGAATTATTCAGTATGCTAATGTTTATGAATTATTCACATTTCTCTGAACCAATTGTGTTTGGGGGGCTAAGCAGTCTGAGAATATTAGCCCCACTAGTGTGGCATGGATCACTCCCAATTCATCCTTAGCCACACATCCGTCTACGCAATTTCGTGTCGGCGTATTGAACATTCCGGTGCACCCACTTGTCATCGTGGGCGCAATTTCTTTTGCACATGAACATGATTCTTGACCTTTCCGCTTTCTAAAAACCATTTATTGAATGATTTCACTCACGTTATTCAGGTATTTTCCAGTCTTTTTGCCTTTATCCATTCAATCTAACGGGCTCGCTCTCTCAGTCGCCATCTTTAAAATAAGGTCGTTGAGCATTACGTCACTTGACCCCTCATCGTTTCGACGGCTGTTCCATGTCAAGATAACTAAACTGCTGCCAAAGTTTTGGAAGAGCCCATTGGTACATGTAGTATCTTATCGCTCGGTCCGTGTATTACATATGTCCTGACATGGAGCAGCCTCAACGACCTTATTTTAAAGATGGCGACTGAGAGAGCGAGCCCGTTAGATTGAATGGATAAAGGCAAAAAGACTGGAAAGTCATGACGTTCGGTGCGATCAAGGGATTTGTGTGATCGGTCCTGCTGCTGCTGTCAGTCAATCACTGATCACCATTTCTTCCTAATTCCTGGCTTTGGGAAGACAGTTTTGAAAACAGGACAGGCCCATATAAATGCAGAGATTTTGTTCAGGATCATATCAACCAGTTGTTTCCTTCTTCCCTGGTTCAACTGACATGACTGATAGCTCACATCCACCAATTTTACCAAACAGCTACAGTAAACTCCGACTAAGTCGGCATTGCGTAACCCGCCTTATCGTCTAAGTTGGCCGTTCTGTCTGTAATGCATTTCCATTAAAAATTTCATTTCAAAGTCAGCATTTATAAGTCATCATTTCATATAAGTCGACATGTTTTTCTCGATCCCTTTTCCACAAAACCACAAAAATTCCTTTGTGTATGTCAGCATTAAAAAAAATTGCGCTTAGGTATAGTTTCCTTCGCCATCGTTGCCAAGAAGTGTCAAGTGACAAGTCGCGTGCATGGCCAGCATGAGTACATAAATACCAGTAACCCCTCTTGTGCTACCCGCTTGCGCTTTGTCCAGTTGGCATTCACGTAAGTCGTCATAATTTCTTGAGTCCCAAGAGTGCTGATGTAGCTGGAGTTTATTGTACCACGACTACCTCTAGTTATTTAGTTACATTGAAGAATGACATTTAACTTTTACTGATCCTTAATTTTCTTGGCAATACAGTACTTATGGCTTGGAATTCTGGCCTGACATACCTGGCGAAAAGTATGAATTGAAATTTGAAGTTTGAGTTTAGCTTTTTCTTTTTCTGTGCGCAGGATAACTTCAACAGGTCAAGAATCATGAGAGAGAGTCAGTATCGTTGGGTCCTGTACCTCCAATATTTCCTCATATTTGTAGATTTATTCGTCAACTCTTTTGTGGATCTTCTGCGGCTTGACAATGTCACCCAGCTTGTTATGTTTATGTAAGTAAGACCTGATAGAAAGAAAATAGAAACTGTGTGTTTAAATGAAATGAAAATTCCGTAAATCAGTCGTTCTAAAAAAATTACAGCTTTCCTTATAAAGAGAACGTCATTCTCTATTCTGGCCTCAGCAGGTTTATTAACCTAAATCTGTACAATCTTTTTTGTTTTTCAAATAAAGGGCAAAAAATTGTTGTAGCAAATCAAGGGTTAGCTTTAAGATTTGAATAATTACAACTTGGAAAACAACATGTTGAAAATATTTCTTTTTGAAAATTGTTGTGCAGAGTCCAAGATATCTGCCTCATCTTTGCGACAATTGTTGTATTCTTGATGTTCTTCAACACATACGTATTCCAAGCTGGTCTGGTTGGATACCTCGTACATAAGTTCAAGTTCACCATAGCCATATTGTTCTTGTACTTTGTTCTGTGTCTGGGCCTGCATATTTGGACCATGGTAAGTTGACATTGTAAATGATTTTCTATTCAGATTTCATATATACATGTACATTTGTATTTATTGTTTTTCACTCATATTTATGTCAAATTTGTTTCAGAATTTCTGTAATTATGTTTGTATTTTCTTTGATGCGTTATGAACAGCTACAAATGTGTTTTAATACAGTTATTGTTAAAACAGATCTTATACTGTAGCAACTTTCATCGTACTGTTAAAAAACATCATCACTGATTGAATTTTACTGATTGGAGAATGCTGTTCTCTTTGAAATACTGGGCACATAGTAACCAGAAATGTTTAAACTGTTGTCTTTCATCTTGATAGACGCTCAGATGGGGAAACATTGATGCATATATCTGGAATGAAGGGTTCCAGGCTTTGTATGTCTTCCAGAGAGTAGGTAAGTGCAGTCCTTTATTAGAGAGAAGAATTCAAGGCCTACAGAATTTTAACAATCAGTCAGTTGGGTAATCCGTTGGCACACACCCATAATGGAGCGTACCGGTGGTCATTTAGGAACAGCCATGCATGTGAGCAAAGTCCGCTCTTTCATGGTGGTAGTGTACCAACTCATATGCTTTGATCTCAAATGATTTTACTCTTTTGAAATACCAATCTCACTGTCAGCAAATTTGGACTTTTGGATGAAGAGAAACGAGGGTGTTTATTTCTTTCTGTGAAAGTAATGATCATCTGTGTTTCTGCCTAAATGGTATCCTTATTCTTATGCATTTGTAGGTGCCGTATTCTACTATTACTACTACAAACGAACAGCTCTTCGATTGGGAGACCCCCGATTCTACAGAGACTCTGCCTGGTTAAGGAGACAATTTGGAAAAGTTCAGTAAATCATGGCATGCGTTTTTCTGCTCCACTGAAATTGTGAATATGCGTTTTACAGCGTGTGTGTGTTTTTACATGTATTTATTTATTGTATACAAACTGTTTCATTGAAAAGTACTGATAGTATTTGCCTTTGTTTTTATTAGTGTGTCTTAAAAAAAAGATAAAACTTGTTGGGTTTTCCCTCACTGGATTGCTTGAACTGTTTACAGGTATGATATGTGTTTGAATTGAAAATGAGTGCCTCGTGAAAGCAGTGTTCTTGTATTCATGAAGAATTCGTCCCCTGTATATCTAAACCTGTTTTATAGAGCGTGCTTTGTATCTGCTCCGAGCGCAACAATAGAGGGCGTGTTTTTTGGGGTACTCACCACATAAGCACGTGTTGATAACGCGGAGCACGCTGAGTACGCGTAACAATTTTATTTCTTAAAGTATGGTCTTTGCGTACACACAGAATGCATGCAAGAACCCTTGACAAACTTACAGCCATCTGTCTTTCTTTTGCCCCTTGAGGGTGCTCTTCAACTTGGGGCAGATGATTTATATGATACTTCATCATTTTCCAGTAACCAATTGAATTGAATTTGAAGGAACCCCCCCCCATGTATGGAGACCATCCATCAATGTCATTTATCCAGTAAGCCATCAGTGGACAAGACACTGACTGGCCATTCTTTTGTTGTTGACTATGTTTTGTATGTCAACAGTCACATTACAATCACTGGGGTCATATGTCATGATGATGTCAGACTGCCTGTAATAATTATGCAAATATTTTACTGCCAAGAACATCAACATTAAATATTATAGGCTCACAACAATATTGACAGAACCAAATGTTTTTTAATGCCAACCAAATCTTTCTTTGAAATACATGTAAAAATCAAAATTAACACACCATTGATTTTAAGCATAAGTTTTACTAAATATTGAGACCACCGTACTATCAATGTTAACAAAGATTTGTGCTTTACATGTATGCTACTCTATGTAATATTTGTGTTAAGAAAATGAAGTTGTAAATGTGAAAGTTGAATTAAAAGAGTTACATAGAGCAGTCCTGGTAGCGTGCAAGACATCTTATTACATGTATATGTATTCATGTAGTCTGCTTCTCTCTACGTCATCTAAATATGATTACATTTCTGATTGCCTCATTGCCTTGTTCTTTGTTTGGATATTATATCGAAGGTTGTGCCGGACATGCAATGTATGCTCATCCAAATGTGAAAAGGAAATTAATTTGAAGTTTTTGCTGTTTTTCTCCTGATTTTAAGATTTGAGTATTCTGACCCCCGTTTTGATAGTTTAAACTTGATTTTTTTGCATCCCTGTGCAACATAAAGATGGCTATGACATCTAGGAGGCATGCAGACGAGGCTTGATGTTTACAAATGGACTGCTTCTCGTCTGTAAGAAATAAATATAGGCTATAGTCGCAACTTGCAAACTGCCCAAGTTAAATGTACATGTATTAAAAAAGGGCCCTTGGGTTCTCTCAAAAGGAGAAAGAATGAAAAAACACTCAAGACAGAGGGAGTTCCTAATTAATCTTCTTTACAAGATTGAAAAACACTACAAAACTGAAAATCCCTCAAAATGGAGTCATATAAAAGACAACACTCTTTCCATTTGACCATTACATGGAACCTTGGAAGAGTGGAAATTTTACTCTGTTGGTTTTCACTGTTTTGAGTGGGTCTTACTCTTTTTAAAGAGTGATTTTCACTCTTTTTGAATGGTTTTATTGGGGATTCACTGGTTTTGAGAATGAGGTTTTCATCTTCGTAGATATATATGTACGTCTATGGTTATTTAATGTTCTACATTGTGATAAACTGCATGACTGTGTAAACAAAAACAACTAGCAAGGCTAACATGGCTTAAACAAAGACTAGTTATGCACCAGCTATTAATTAAAACAAAAAGAATCAGATTGTTTCCATTGATTCTCCTACCAACTTTAAATGAAACATCATGAGCCAAATGAATGCACACACCAATAACGAAATACAAAAAGATATGCACATGTTAATGGCAGAATATAATTATGAATGTCTTTCACAGTTCACCAGTTATGTTTTTTATGAATGTAAATTTTGGTGTTCTGATACCTGTGTACGATCTTAAACACAAAATGAATCAGTGATCTGTTTTTCACTGATGGCTAGCCTTACTTTTACTAGCCACTGGTAAGCAAAAAGGACGGAAATATAAACCCTTCACCAACAGCAATTATGTTGCTCTGATGAAAACAAGTTATCTTTAATTGTTACAAGCAGGTGCACTGAACAACCTGTCGGTACAGGCACTTATCCCTTTATAATCATTCATCTTCTACTTGTAAATCGGACATCCAGGACCCAATATTTCCTTTCCTTTTGAAAGATCAGATATTGGTATCTTGCCTTCCATCGCCTTCAGGAACTCATCTGGCTTGTAGAACACTTCTAACTGGCAGATGAGAAGTTGCTCATCAACTGTAGCCACAGCGAAGCCGTGCATTTCAACCAGTTGCCCCTCACCCACTCTGCCCTTGTACTCTCCGGTGAAGTTAGCCCAATGGCGCCAGGAGAAGGCGACCCTAGGGGGTCCAGAAAAAACCCGTAACACCTCCCACGCGAAGCCTTCTGGAAACGCACTTCGGAAAAGGCAGTGGGAACTCTCGAAGGAGTGTTGCTCGCTGTTGTATAACTCTTTGGAAGCAGCGGACAGCAGCCAGTTGTAATTACCGATTGCTGACGACTCTTCACCGCTGAAGAATTTCTGGCCGTTCGCCTGAACCCTGTATTTCTCTTTGTTGATGGTGGTCCAAGTCTTGTAGTCAGGGAGATGTGAGGCTTCCATTTCCCATTTCTTCACCAAGTTCTCCACGATCAGTTCGAGTGAGCCCGGCTCGTGATTCATGGTTCTTCCTTTGAAGTACAGCAGATCTGCCTTGCGATAGTCTGGTTTGTCGCCCCTCCATTGTGCAGGTGGATTGTCTAAGTCTCCACGATCTGGGCGTAGAAACACGCATGTTTCGGCCACTTTTTTTAGCTGTTGATCAATATCACTTGTTGAACTCATGACTGAGCGTTTGTTTCCTGTTCTTCTCTCTCTCTCTCTTTTCAGTAATATGCTTGAAAATAGGCTTTACGTATCACTTCAAGCAAGTCATAGCACCGCCACTCATTGTAAGTACTGTAATCAAGCGATTGCAGTGATAGGGCCTACACACGACTGTGTTCGCATTCAGACTAGTTCAAACCTTTGAAGAAACATTAGCAATTGTATTTCAGAAGAGGGCATGTAAAAGTTAATGTTACGCATGAACGGGGCGTCTGCGTGATTTTGCGCGCTGGATTAATCCTTGATGGATTGTTGGGAATATCAATTTGTCAATAGTACGGAGCTTTTAAAGGGACACAGGTGAGAAAAAATTGGGAAAAATGTTCGTTCGAAGGAAAAAAAAATCGATTACCTGGAAGTGAGCGCACATGCGTAGTATGGAAAACCAAATGTGTTCAATGTTTTCACACGGCAAAAACGTACAGACGGCACGCAGCCTCCTGCACCGCACCATAGCCGCACCCACCTCCCGCACATGCTTGTTACGCGTCCGAGCTAGTTACTGAACGTCTGCTATGATCCGAGCCCGAAGGTACGTGGAGAGTAAATTCTCTAAATCAGGGTGAAGTAATACACGGTTATCTTCTTAATCTCCACTAATAACCTGGAGATTTTTTTTTCGTTCGAACGATTTTTATAGGTTCGTCTGAAAAGAATTCCGGAGATACCAGTATAACAATGACCAACACAAAAGCAGCGGGGGGGGGTCTCTATCCCATAGTTGGCTTCATATGGTCGTGGGCGCACAGACATAAACCCATTGATCTCCTTTATAATGGAGATCAATGGTATAAGCCAGACAGACCAGCAGGCTGTCTTGCGCCTATTGAAGTGAATACGTCACTCACACAATTAGTGTGTAAAAGGCATAAGCGCGAGAACCAGCGCGTGAACCAACACGCGCGCGTACTCCATTCGTTTGCACTGCACTTTCTGGTTCACAGTGACGTTAGACCTCGGTACATTCACTTTGGTACTCTATAACCGAGATTTTAAAAAGTGGAGGCAAGCAGCGCGCCTCCAAGAGTTTGCAACGCGTTGACAAATCACAGTGTGCGAAATCTGTCGACCCAATGCGCGCTGGAAAGGGTCGACCGATGTCGTGCACGGTGATTGGCCGACGCGTTGCAAACTCTTGGGAGCGCACTATTGTGAATCGGCCGTATAATGCGCGCGACGTATTAAGATGGCATGTACTGTTTACATGTGCTCTGAAAAGACGATCCCATTTTTAACCCTTTTGTGCTGCAATCTCTTCTTTTCAAATGTTGCAACCGCACTTTTTAGAATCTGCATGGGCGAAACGGATAATTTTTTTTTTTACAATCAGAAAATGGCCTCATAGCATTTTATGGCTGGAATTCTTCAACTGTGTGTAAATTCCCTATACCAAGGGAGGAATTCAGTGCCCACGCTTTTGGACTTAGACGGGTGCTGTCTCGGCTACGGTACCCCGCCGTCGTTTTGAATAGGTGTCCAGCTCCGGGTTTATACGTCTGTGGTCGGGCAGCGTAATTTTTTTTCCTAGGACGGTTAGGGGTAGCCTAGTAGAGCCTGAAAGTAAAAGGTCACGCAGCGAGCTTCCGGAACCCTAGTGCGCTCCACCTATGGGGATTTTACATTGGGCCGTTTGATCACGTTGGATAATTTTTGGACGAATAATTCCTAACTGAAACCACTCCATGAAACGCTCGTGTTGCAATTTCACACTTGTCTTCCTCAACTAATACTTTGGAAAAGTCACCTGGAGATGGGTAAAAAGAAAAACGAATTTCATCAACGACCTCTCAAGTCCGGCAATATCGTACCTAGGTCTATCGTACCTTACGTGAAAACGAGATTGTAAAAAATTGCAAAGATTCTTACCTAGGCTGTGTTCAATGGGTTCCATGTTCCGTTGATTTGACGTAAAGCACTTATTATCCGCAAACGTTAAGTAAAATATTAAAATCTTTCCTAAAAGCAGATTATTGCTTTAAGTTTATTACCTAACAAATCAAAAAACGTTTTTGAAAGATTTTGATTTGTTTTTAGTTTTTATTTCGGGTTTTACCGACACACTTCCATAAAATTTCAAACTGTAAATGTTCATCTGCGTACGAGACCGCCACATCGCGCCGATGAGGTAGTCATGGGCCGTTTTCCAATACTCAACATCAGCTCCGTCTCAGGCTTCAATTGGTTTTTTTTACTACCTGACTTTGAAGCTGTAAGCGCACTAATTAGTCTAATAGTGCCACAAAACATCAAATAAGATGCACGATAGCAAAGACTTACAGTAATCCAATTTGAGTTAAACGCTTCAGGCCACAATCGGGGATTGGTTTCAGGGACGGAGGCTAAGAGCTAAGTGGTTGGGGGTGTATCATACAAAAGAAAGAAAACAATAAAGAGTAAAGTTTTAAGGGGAATAGTAAACAAAAAAGGGGGGCACACCTCTTACATCCTCCAACGCTACTCTATTGGCGTCCCTGCCAATACATGTCTGTAGAATAATTTAAATGTTCACTGGTGTTCTTTGATTTCTTCAGTACACTAAACGCTCTGGAGCTTTACCGCGGGTGGATCTCGTGGATCTCCGCCTGGTTACAGGTTCTGGCATGGGGGAGTCCGCACGTACTGGTACCGGGGTCACCAACTCTGCTGGGGGCTGTACACTTGCCTCGGCATCCACCTGTCTCAGAGGTGGGGTCGGAAGACGTCTTCGGGGGACTGGAGGCTGCTGATTTGGTGATAGTTGGATGTGTAATGGGGGTGGGGGGACGGCATCAGTGCTGAGCTGTGTGGGCGCTTCTCGAATTTTCACTGGTGGGACAGGTGGCAACTTGCGCCCGGTTGGTGTACTGGCCATCGGTATGAGCCAACCGTGGGCGCGGAAGACTGGAGCATCCGGGTTCAGGTTGCTTGAGGGGAGAGAACTATTTGTTTCCTTGGGTGCATCATGTGAAGAAAGATGGGACGATTCCTGGGAAGACTTGAATTTGTATAAGCCCAGTGCATTGCGATGGAGGATCTTGCTCTTCATGGTCTGCTCCTGCTCCACCTCATAGACAGGAATGGCCGGGTGAGGTTGCCGGACAACAACATAGGGAACAGACTCCCATTGGTCACTCGTTTTACACCGCCCTCTCAGACCTCTATTGCGAACAAGGACGCGTTCTCTGGGGAGAAGGGGTAGATCTTTCGCCCTCTTATCAAATGCCTTCTTCTGGTTGTCTGCTGCCGACTCCAGTGACTTCCTAGCAGCCTCATGGGCTGTCATCAGACGATGGTGATGCGCAGCAACCCACCCATCAGGATTCTCTTCTCCTTGTTTGTCGGGAAGGCCCATAGTCATGTCTATGGGGAGCCTGCAATACCGGTCGAACATCATATAGTGAGGTGTGTACCCTGTAGAAGAATGGACCGAGTTGTTATAACAATAACAAAGCTCTGGGAGATACTCCGTCCAACGCTGTTTCTTCTCAGCTTCCATTGCCCCAATGAAGTCAAGCAGTGTGCGGTTAAACCGCTCACAGAGGCCATTCCCAGCAGGGGGATACGGGGTTGCTCGGCTTTTTGTCACGCCATACAAATCGCACAGCTCCTTGATTGTCACAGACTCAAAATTGGCACCTCTGTCAGAATGAATGCGCCTCGGCACTCCATAGTGGAGAATGAACTTTGACCACAGGGCCTTTGTAGTGGTGGCGGCAGTTTGGTCTCGGGTTGGAACAGCCACTGCGATCTTCGTGAAATGGTCAGTCATAATGTCACGGGTCAGGACAGGGTAGTGCCGTTTTGCACTTCGTTGTGGTGAGTCCGCCAGTGTTTTATGACCGGATGCTCCAAGGGAAACAGACAACAGACCAGAAATAATCAATCGCCAATCACACTAGTATTCAGTTTTAACTTCACTGTAATATTTGTTAACTTATCTCCAGATCACAAAAAAAGATGACAAAGTTACCCCAATAAGGTTCTGATACAAAAGACAATTCCCCAAAGATAGGTTTCTCTAATAAATTCCCCGGACTTAGTAAATTCCTAATCTAAATTCCTAATCTAAATTCCCAATCTAAATTCCCCGGACGCCGGTCGGGACCGCCCTCGCTCTACACAGTGGCTGCGTACACAAGAAAAAGCACAACATGACATGAGCATGCAGTACGGTTCACATATGGTCGCACATGTAACGAACGGTCGATCACATGTGATGAACACACATGTGATCGCTAGAATTGTTGACAGGATTTTTGGGCACAAAATATCTCATTTAGGAGACGTCCAATTGGCTGGACAGTCAACCAGCAATCGTAGGGAGGGTGAATGCACTCTCTCAACCTCAAGATTACAACAACAATGGCATATATGAGAAACAAAAAGCAGAAAAATAGGCCCAATTAAAAACGCTTGTCTCACCATTCGGTGTCAGCCAGAAAAGGAGCGAGCGTTCGTCCGGCGTACGCGGAAGACACATTTCCCTATAATATTCATACGCTAGAACAATACCAAAAATGTTGCAAAATGAAGACGCGCAAGTTTAGACCCAATATTAATTATTGAAAATTTTTGGAGGTTAATTACCTTTACATTGGCACGTAAATGATAGATTCCAATGAGACTTTATTACAATATAATTGGACTAAATTGCGTAAGGGCGACAGGCCCTTCGGCGGTAATTCGCCTTCCAGAAGTTTCCCGAAGACAACACTACGGTGTTCCTGAAAAGGCTACCGACCCTCACAATAACAAGAACGTGCTCATAGCCTCCTGATGACCTTTCTAGGGTGAGGAAGTCCATGGCAACTAACTCTAGGGGAGCAGTTGTCTTGATGGAGACCAGAGGAGCTTTGTTTGTTGTCGCCTGTTTCCTGAGGGAGCATCTCTTGCAGCTCTCACTCCAGTCTCGTACCATGGATGCCATTTTAGGCCAGAAAAATCGAACTGCCTCCTGTGTTTTCTCCACTCCCATGTGCCCAGCCTTATCATGCAGCTCCGTCAAAACATCCCTTCTGAGACACTCGGGTAACACCACCTGACTCCTCTCTTCAAGCTGCTTGGGATCTGTGGTCACTCGAAATAGAGTGTCGTTGATGAGCTGAAGTTTCTTCCTCTCTCCGAAAAGTATTCTGGTTTCTGGACTAAACATGCTCCGCTCTGAGCCACTCGAACACCTGTTTTCTTTGACTAGTTGCCACACAACTCCAATGTCATGGTCCTCCTGTTGTAGCCTAGACATATCAACAGCACTCACCTCAGTCAACATCTCGGTGGCACCAACTGTACAACGAGACACCTCAGACTCAGATGTACTCTCTGCAAAAGCCTCACAACATGGTCTGACAACAGCAACTGTGACATCACAGCTGCTTTCGTCAGGTTCCTCAATCTCATCGGGTGCAGTGGGCCTCTGAAGCCTGGAGAGGGCATCCGCATTATCATTCTTCCTTCCAGGCCGGTATTTGATATCGAAGTTAAAACTCGACAACTGTGCTAGCCAGCGCTGTTCAACTGCTGGCATATTTGCTGTATTCAGGTGTACCAAAGGGTTGTGATCTGTGTACACTGTGAATCGGCCGCCCATCAAGTATTCCCGGAATTTCTCAGTGATGGCCCTCTTCATCGCCAGCAGCTCTAGTTTGAACGCACTGTAATAAGCATCATTCTTCTCTGCGTTCCGAAGACCACGACTAGCATAAGCTATCACTCTGTCTCTGCCATCCTGCTCTTGAGAGAGAACAGCCCCAAGGCCCTCGTTGCTCGCGTCAGTGTAGAGGAGGAATGGCTTGGAGTAGTCGGGGTAGGCAAGAACCGGTGGGGACATCAGACACTGGCGAGGATGGTCAAACGCTTCCTGGCATTCTGTGGTCCAGACAAACGGCGGGTCCTTCTTCGTCTTCTTGGAATCCTTCTTGGGCTGCGATGTCAGAGCATACAGGGGCTTGGCAATCTTTGAAAAATCCTTCACGAACCTCCTATAATACCCTGCAAAGCCTAGGAATTGCCGTACAGCTTTGGCCGAGGTTGGGACAGGCCATTCCTCCAACGCTGAACATTTGACCGGGTCAGTTTGGATGCCGTCTGCTGATACCACATGCCCAAGGAAGTTGATGGAGCTCTTGAGCAGGTGACACTTGGAAGGTTTTGCCTTGAGACCATGTTCTGCTAAGCGAGAGAAGACCATGTTCAACCTTTCAAGATGTGACGTGAAGTCAGCAGAGAATACAATAATGTCATCAAGGTAAAACATGAGCGTCTCACAGGACTGATCTCCAAAACACCGCTCCATGAATCGCTGAAAAGTCGCCGGTGCATTACTCAAGCCAAATGGCATCCTATTAAACTCATACAATCCCATAGGAGTTGTGAAAGCCATCTTAGCCCGGTCAACTGGATCCATTTCAATCTGCCAGTAGCCGCTCATCAGGTCAATGGTGGAGAAATATCTGGAGCCACGGAGGGCATCCAGGGACTCCTCAATTCTGGGCAATGGGTAGGCATCAGGGGTGGTGACTGCATTAAGGCGTCGGTAGTCAACACATAAATGCAAGTCTCCACACTTCTTCCTAACCAACACGATAGGAGAAGCCCAAGGGCTGGAGCTCTGATGACCTCCTTACTCAGAAGGGCCTTGAGGTGGTCTTTCACCTCCTTGTACAGGTGTGGGGGGACTCGCCGATACCGTTCCTTGATGGGTCTATTCGTCTCAGTGGGGATCTTATGTTGTACTGTAGTGGTCTTCCCAAAATTGTTGCTATCTTTGGAGAAAACATCCTGGTGTCGATGAAGAAGGGAGCACAGCTGCCCAAATTCATCTGTGGTCAAGTCCTCTCGACCAACATTCACCGGCACTGGCAGCTCCTGTGGTGTGATCTTACATCCATCCTCTGTCTGCTCCCAAAGACTCACTTTCACCTCAGTAACCCCAGCTCGACCAGCTCCAGCTTGTCCACAGATGGTGCACTCTTCAGCACTTCAGTCACACCACTCACTTGTGCTAGCCTCATTCCACTGTGTGCCTTGACATCCCACTGATTAGGGTTGGCTACTTGAACAGGAACAAGGCCCTTTGTGGTTGTACAGACCCTCTTGGCAATCACGAGATGTTTGGGCAGGAACTTCGCAGGGGTTGGCTCAATCAGGACTGCACTCTCATGCACATAAGAGGGGTGGCATCGCCCAGGGATGACCATTTCTGTGCCGGCAGGTATTACTATGGGGCGCTGGTTGGCTGCACAGACGATATCAGATGGTGGCCTGGAGCGCCGGGACCGAGGCTCTGTCTGCATCATTCTTGAGAAGAAAGACGCTGACTCCTTGAAAAGCAAATCTTGACAGCTCTGCAGCACGTTCATACCAAGAATTGGTCTGGTTGGGGTCTCAGTCGGCTTGAGAATGAAAAAGACCGCCTGCTCAACCTGACGGCCTATCAAGTACACATCTAGCTCTACCACGCCTTGGTATGGGATCTGCAGGCCATTGGCGGCTACTAAACGGATGTAAGGGTTTGCGAGGCTACTCTCCTCGATGTTAGTCTGGAAGTATTCCCTGCAGACTTTGTATGGTAGTGTAGAAACCTGGGACCCAGTGTCCAGAAGACAGGTGACCTCCTGACCTCCCAGAACAACATCGATGTAGAGCCAATCCCCGACGGCCTTACTAGAGTGTTCCAGTGTCTGGCCCTCGACACTTGAACATTCTAGTTTAACGGAGCCAGTCGTTGCCTGGTGTTACACTCCATCGCCATGTGCCCCGGCTTGTCGCATCTCAAGCAGATCGGGTTTCCTTGGTCGTCCCATCTGGGTTGCCGTCTCGGTAGTCTCCTTACATTGGCAGATGAGGAGTTGGAACGAAGCTGGTTTAATTCCAACCTCATGGCTGCCATCATCTCTGCCATCTCCCGTTGCTGCTGGACAGGCCTCTCAAGGGTGGCCTGGAGGATCTGCATCGGGGAGCGGGCCTGGGGGACACTGGCAGCCTTCACGCCGGCATCTTCTCCTCTTTCAGCAGCCAATTGAAGGACATCGCTGGTAACGTCCCAGAAGGACATGTCTGGCCTCCTGCGGAGTTCCATCTTCAGAATGCGCTGGACCTCGGCGTTGTCTAAACCGGTGACAAATCGGTCCCTCAGGAGTTGATCAGGCCGGTTGACAGCTTCTGGATCTCGTTGTCTCAGCCTCCCAAGGATTTCCTGCAATGCCAGCGAGAACTCAGTGTCTCTGTAGGCTTCTGTCTCCTGCTGTGAAACATCTGCAGGAGCGTCGCGGCGGGTACCTTGTCTCCATAGGTGTCTAGATGTCGAGCAAAAATGTCGTCTGCCCGACGTCGCTCCTCCTCCGGCATGACCAGCACCTCTCGTTTCGCCTCCCCTCCCAAATACTTGATCAGCACTTGGGACTGCTGGTCAATCGGTGTGTTCCAGGTCTTTAACAGCGACCGCATATCTTCAACCCAATCCTCAACGGTAGGATCATTGACGCTCTGCCTAAACCCAGCAAAGACATTGACCTTAAAGTCAATTGGCACGAAGCTGATGTGGTGGGCTGCAGGTGCCGGTGCAGCTCCACCATTAACCACATATTCTCTCCTTCCATGATGTAGTTGCCAACAATCCCACTTCTGACACGTGTAATGGGGGTGGGGGGCTTGTGACCCTTGACTGCTGGCAGGCTGAAAAGGAGAGAACACAGACAAGGTGGTTGGAATAGGTAGTGAACGGTACAGCACTGAAACATGCTGGACCACACCACCCAGACCAGTGCACCACCCCATCCAGTGGTCTAAACCAAGTTGAAACTCCAAAAGCAAAAACAAAAAGTGGTTGGGGTGTATCACACAAAAGAAAGAAAACAATAAAGAGTAAAATTTTAAGGGGACTAGTAAACAAAAAAGGGGGCACACCTCTTACAATAGTTTCCAGTTCTGGGTATTTCTTTTGCCATAGACATAATAAATAGCCTGTCTGTGGTGCCATGTTTAATAGCTCCATTGTGGTTCCAGCTACCTGTCTTGTGAGCGCCCTCTTGCGTATCAACAACACAACAACGTCTTCAACAAGTCTACTGCGTGGGAGCGAAAGCTGCCAGGACTCTCGTGTGTGACGACCGAGTAGTACGGACATGTACACTGTACATGTAGGGTTGGACTTTTCTTTTTACTATACGGTTGAACCATGGAGGAATCAAAATGTGTACCGTGATGCAAAGCACTTTGAGCACCACTCAGGAACAAAGGAGCAAGACTCGATGGGGGGGAACCAGGGCCACCCGGCACCCCCAGAGCCTTTTGGGGAGGTAATAAGAGAAGACGATTTTTCTGTCTTTTTTCCTTCCTTTTATAGGTTTGTAAAAAGCCCCCAAAGCTTCAGATAGGCCAATAAATGGTATATAGATATATACCCGATTGATGCCCTTCCTGAAATTCGCGTTCATTGAATACTCTTCAAACAATGCACACAATCACGAACAGATCCGCATTGTTACAAGTCACCTACTGGATCTTTTCAAAATTCTAATTTTGTTACGAATTTCCTAGAAAAAGTTTGTCCGAAACGAATTAAATTTTACAAAATAACCGAAGCTACTGGAAAGAAAAAGTATCGAGCTGTATTGAGCTTTTTGTATCCATTCATGTTTTTGAGGATTGATAAAATAAACTTTTCAATCGCAATACGGCAATAAAACTAACTTTTTAAAACTTTTTTTGATTTTCATCCCTGCTAAATTTCCACAAATGTTTTATGTTATGTAGCCATAGTTTTGATATCTTAAGTACATTATTTTTTCATTGTTATCGACTTGTTAATGCATATACATTTATTCTTTATTACTAGTTAAATCAAGTACGTGGAAAGGCAAATAAATCAAATAAAATTTTAAAACGTGCGTCCCCTGTTGAAGAATATCGACCCCAAGCGCTAGCCACAGCCCAACACGCTGAAGTCCTTGGCAACGGCTATCTTACGTAAACCCAACAATTCAGTCAGGCCCCGCTTTTTTGCAAACTTATGAACGTGTACATGTACATGTATATCGTGCTACGACGTAGGCGGCAGGTTACCGTGCCAGGTTAAGGAATAACTGAATGACTGAGCAAGTATAGATTTTGCCCGAACTGAGTGTTTGTGTCAGGTGGTAAGTGCTCGATTTTAATAGCTTCGTGGCCTGATCCTGCGTCCTCCTATGGTCCTCCAAATTTTATAGGAGCTGGCTAGTCTCCACGTTTTCAGTGCCAACGCCAGTTCTTCCCCTTTTCAAGACGGAACGTTGCTTGTGCTTAATTAACCAGCTGTATCTGCGCGCAAAACCTACTCATTCAAGAAGTGTAGGCCTGGGCTTGCACGCCCTGAATCATGTCGAACTTGTGAACCAGTAATACTAGTATCAGAGCTCTAAATTTTATAGTTTTAAACGTTCAGCAAACAGTTCACAAACTTGCTAAGATATAAGTACCAACAGTGAATGCTCACACGTGTACACGTCTGTCTCATGCCTATTTTGTGTGTGTGAAGATGAAGTATTCTTAAAAATGACGCACGTGTGCACATGATAGGCCCCATGATAGGCCTAGGTGAGGGCGTGGGCCAGATTGTTTTAAACAGTATCGTGTTTGCTCCCAGCTGAAGTCACTTTACCTCTTAGTAATTACTGAAAATGAGCCAAATTAAGACTAGCTAAGCTGGAGTAAATACTTCCTCAGTGCTACTTTGAAATTGTGCATTTCAGTGAGCTACAGTAATATGCAGATATCACTAATTTTGCTCTTCAGAACCCTGCATGCTCAAAAAGAGATATATCCACAGTGCTACCGCAAACCTATCTAGTTTACTTGTATATCAGCCTTCAGGAAGAGATAAAATGTCCTAAATGTCAAATTTAGGAGGGAAAATTGAAGTGTTTATTTAGGAAGTACTGTACTTAAAATATCTCTTTCAATAGGGTTTTTTCAAAGAGTTTCAAGCAATGTCAATGTAGGGAACTCTTTCCAAGGCTACTTTAATAAGTGTGGAGATGTTTCCCTTTTTTGTTTTAGGCATTGCTTATTTCAAAGTAACAATGTCGGTGGAATGGGCTCGTATTTTTGGTGCTGTGGCCCTGCCTTTCACAGGAGGGTTCGTGGGAGCTAGGATCACAGGGAAAAAAGGTTCAGAGAATATGAAGTGGTATGATCAACTCAAGAAAGTTCCTTGGAATCCACCCAAGTGGGTGTTTGGACCGATGTGGACCTACCTATATGGCACCATGGGATATGCTTCATATCTGGTGTGGCGAGATGGAGGTATGGCAAGATATTACCTCATACTGTAACCCTGACACCTGCCCCCCACTCATCACCATCTTGTCAGTCTCTTCCTGTTAATCCCTGCAGCCACTTTTACTGATATTGTGTGACAACAAATAACACAGACTATCTCTTAAACCAAATCTAACCTTTTTCAAGTTGTGTTTCATAACTGGTTTCATGCAGAAGGATGTTACAAATAAGTTTATTTTTTAATCGATGTTAGTTTCCAGTGAAGGTTTCACGAACAGTGTAAGCGTTGTTGTTGTTTTAGTGGAGAGGAAGATGAAAGTAGCATGTTCATTTTTTTGCAGGTGGATTTGACGGTGCTATGGTTCCTCTTGGAATGTACGGTGCATCACTGGCTCTCAACTGGATTTGGACCCCACTTTTCTTTCAGTACCACCTCAAAGGCCTGGTAAGGCTTATCAAAATTGCCGACAAATGGTATCACGGGGCTCAAATTTTACCTCAGCCGCTGTAGCCATGGCATTCGGTGCCCTTACAATTGGCCACGGTGCCCAGAAAATTTCCACTTTGTCGGCCGCGTTACCCATTTTACCTAGCAGTGGTGCCCCTTGAAACAATACCCTTTTTTTCCCATATGTTTCCCACCTCTAATTCATGTAAATATATTTCGTGGTGCGGTCTGCAGTGCACGATCGTCTTCATGCCACGTGGGTGCATGGCCAGGCCAGCTGAGCCAGCAGACCTGGCTGCACTGCGCCATATCTGGCTTGTTTGGGTACAGCTCATTAACGTGCCTGTAGCTTGTCCTGCAGCTCTGTTCTTCTTGCTGCAAGCATTTGTAGTTGCGTGGCAGCCAGCCATCCTAGCCTGGCATAATGTGCAGCAGCTTCGCCGATGTATGGGTAGACATGAGACTTAGGCCGTGTCCAAAAGGGCTTTCCAGAGCTATGGCTAGGTCTATTGTCTATATTTTTTTCCTCGTTTCAGAGCACGTATGCAGCACATCGCACACTCAACTATATGTGCGTAACTGATTTTTATGTGGCCTAATGGGTCGGTCAACTTTGCCATGCAGGGGGATATGGTTGGTATGCTCGCGCTGTGCTAGTGAAAAAGGTGTTTCAAAATGGAAACAAAAGAAGTTTTCTTTTTTTAATTTTCTGGAATCCTTTTGTATGATTTAATTTTGTCTAATTAAAAATGCTTTGTTAGAAAATCTGCATGTTACATCCTGTAAGAGGTTGTTTTGTCATAAGCATGCATGTAGGCCTACAAACCATATTTAATTATGATAGCTTGAGCACATAAAACACTATTTTTCTTATGTTTCCTTTTTAAAACTTGTTTTGCAGAATATTTCACATCTTGGCCTCAGTGCCTTTTCTCTGTAAAAGGTTTGGCCTCGTTGCCCCTGTTGTTTGCCTCAGTGCTCCTTAAAATATCCCATTCCTGAGGCCAAAATGGTAATCCCCCCTCCAAGAAACGTCAAAATTCGAGTCCTGGTATCATCCTACCAGACCTCACAGGAAGCCTGTGATGACCACAGTTGGCATACATTAAGGATCCTAAGCATAGTGACACCTAGTACAGGGCCTTTAGAATGTTTTCATGTATACTGTTTCGGATATTGCTAAAGACCAACATCAGTTGCTTCACTTTCTATTAGCTCCCAACTGTAGACTGAGAGTTCTTGTGAAAATTCCACCAGTAGATTTGCTTATTACTGTAGAGGCCTAGTCTTTTGTCATTTTCAAACAGGCTTCCATAGATTGGCTAGGTTGTGCTTGGTTAACCATTACATTCACACTACAGATGAGCTGTTCACTTGGCTTTTCTCTTTTTCACACAGGCTGCCATAGAGATTCTGATGTACCTTGGGGTGACAGGTGTGACTACATACCTGTTCTGGCCAATTAATCAGACAGCTAGCAAGCTTCTCTTCCCATTGCTGGGCTGGATAAGCCTTGCTTCTACTCTCAACATTGGTGTCTGGATCCTGAACAAGGACAAGCAGTCTTAAGAAAGTCAGGGGCATTTGTGTCGCAGTGGCTTCTGAGGTAGATTAAAGCTGTGATCTGAAACACCTGCTCTGTCATTGGCTAAATGTAGAAATGCTGTTTTAGTGCAGAGTTGTTCCCCATCAGATGAGCTGCTAAGATTCTAGATGTTCTATTTTCCAATACAATTGCATAAATTCACGTTTGCTGCATTATCTGTAAGTTAGCTTCAGGAACGTTAGACTCGTAGTTTGAGATCTGCTGAGATTTTTCACCGGATTGAATACTTTTAGTGGGAATTATAACCAGATCGTCTGAAGTACTATGAACAATGTTCAGATTGGACATGATGAGAAGAGTTGGATGGGAATTCAAGCTGATTTGGCAAAAGGCTGTGGAATTGATAAGTACGCCTTTACTGGCAATGAAAATAAAAGCTTAGTCATCTCTGTTGTCATACACCTGGTTCCTACTCAAGATGCTCTGGGTATGTGCATGTCACTTAGAAATTACTCATGCATATGCAAATATTAATGACATATATATGTATGTTGTTGTTCCATTCCTCCAATATATATTATTAGCAGGTAAAGAGTGCCCTCTTGTGGTTGATGCAGCAATAGGTCTGTTTATTGCAAAAGGGCTTGGGATTCCAGCATGTCTTCAATAGCATGTCAAGTTGTCATTCCTCAAGAAGGACCATATTGCATTCCAGTGTAGATTCTGCTTCACAGTAACACAACATCCTACAGCGCTTTGTTTGGGAAATGTGATTTGAATACGGACGATTCACAATAGTGCGCCACCAAGAGTTTGCAACACGCTGGCCAACCATAACGCACGAAATTTGTCGACCATTTTCAAACGTGCATTGGGTTGACAAATTTCGCACATTGTGATTGGCCAACGCGTTGCAAACTCTTGGTGGCGCACTATTGTGAAACGGCCGTATTGTATAGTCACAAAAATGTGAATTCTTCATTGTGATACTTCTTCATAAGCAGACCAGTGACCATCGCCATTGATTCTGCTGCCTCAATACTACTGGCTATCATTTTCTTGACATTTGTTGTGAAATTCTATGTAATAAGTTTAACTATAAAACTTCAAAGTTGAATGCATTGCCTATGAGAATCCAAGAGGGACCAGATCAAGTCAGTCATGACAAATGCCAGTTAGCTATGCATCTTATCAGACTGCTGATTTGAAATGTTTACCAAGAAGTAATCAACAATGTAAAAAGGAATTTTATATAAAAATGTTTAGCGTATGAAGTTTATATAATTTGTATCTCATTTCTAAAGGTGCATTGTGGTTTTTTAATGAGCTTCTTGTAGAATTTCCAATCTTGAGGAATATGTGTACAAGTGTGCACTTTCCCTTTTTAGCATTAGTTATGAAGAAAGTTTTGTTAAAATTTCTTGAATGAAAGCAATTGAGAAAGGTACTGATTGTATAAATCTTTGTTGACTGTACTTTTAATAGTTGACAAATCACTTTACTGGAATACAAATACTGACTACAAAGATACATTACGCACACAATGCGGCACCATACTTCAGTAATAAACATAGTAAACACATAAGCAGCTTGCATAAGTGATTTACATAGAGAAACATCAGTTCTACCTCCACTGGTAAACAACATTCAATTATTGTTGCCATTGTTTTAAATGTGTACACTCTTCCCCCGTTGTGTGCTATGAACTGAACCACGCTCACATGCACAGTAACAACATGACACTTTTCATACAAAGCTTATATACAGCACCACAAACATATATCTCATTGCATATTATGACCTTATAAATACATGTGTCCATCAGTAGTTGATTTGTCTATGATGGAGGCACTAAGATTTCTACAGAAAAGTAAATCATAGGCAACATTTGATGTGAGTTGTGACATGAATATTGGCTCCACTGCTTTTTGGGTCAAACTCAAGAAGCTACATCATTGGAGCCTCTTAAAACACTGACATTGTTTGTCTGGACCCCCCCAATCAGTCTTATTTGTTAATTTTAGTTAACATCTAATAAATATATATGTACACCCTATGGAATGACCCTCATATTTTACAGCACAATGAGTCATTTGGAAAAATGGCAGAATGTTTTTTTCGACATGTATTAGTTTTTGGCTGATTGTCGGGTTCAAGTGCACCGCGGCTTTCAAAAAGCACAAGGTTTTCCTGCATAGAAGGAACCTTTGTAAGGCAAATCTTTAAAAAAAAAATGAATCAAACTACAAATGCATGGACTGTTAATAACGGTTGGGAGTTTCACTGAGTCATTTAAACTGAGTGTAACCTCTTCATTTTAATGTACGATTGAAGTAGTGTCGACCCCATTCGACAAATGAATAAGTTAATCAAATCTAACTTGTACTGATGAAAAATACAAGTTTGAAAGGAATAATCGCATTTTCTGCTGTTCAGGTGCTGTTTAGTGGTTGTAACTTTTCAAAGAAATTGCATCTTAGTTTTGGAGGTAGTCTTATAACGTTGGAAGCACTGGGACAAGGAATTGTTTTAAGTATAAAAATGGAATGCTTTTTAATTTTGTAATGTGCGCGAGTTGCCAATTCATGGATATCAGCTGCTAATCCTCTGATTTTGTCCATATTATTTCATGATTTTTGTTATTTTCTTTTGAATTTGTTTACATCACAATTGCAGAAAACTGCTTTTCGAAAACTCAAGTTTAATGCTTGAAACGAAATGTTCTAGACTTAGAGTTTCTGCTGTGAACTCTAATGCACTTATCAAGCTCCTACCGTCTGACCACACCCTAAACGACCACGCCTTTTTTTAGTGTCGCTACCCCGGACAAACCCATCAGCGAATCCAACACGTCACCTTCTGTACTCGTGGTTTCGTCGTCGGCCGCGCATTCATCCATCTCACGATCCGAAATATCCAGCGAGTCGTCGCTACCCAGGCTGTCGGGCCGTGCATCTCTGTTCACATCGGCCGTCTTGTACGTGGCGCAGGGTGGTGTCGAAGATACAGCGCATGATGTACAGGGTTTAAAGAGGGTGGGTTCAATGAGTACCTCACCTCTGCTTCCCTTGAAGATAGTACCGCAACAGATGTGCTCCCTGGCATATGAGGAAAAAAGAACGATGGTAAGACACGATTGATATTTTAGTCACAAAAGTTACATTTTATTCTTTGCTTCAGCATGGTGGTCATGTGCCTAGTTGCCTGATCCAAACAATGCAGTCGTTCTGATGAGACCCTTCCAAAATTAATCTCTCTCCGTAGCTATCCTCGTCCCCTCATAAGTAGTTGACAGTGATGGGCGCCATTAATGTGACAAAGAAAACACTGGGAGTACGTATGGCTTTAAAAATTACCGGCTTTAATTCCCTTTCGATCTTTCAAACAATTATTATACAATATGCAATTTCTGAGCCTTACATTTTCCAGTAAGTCGTGTCAATTATTGCCTGCAATGATGGCGGGAGATCGAATCGTTCTTTAGCCGTCATCATCTCAATACCATTCCTACTCCTAAGGTCCTCTAGATCATCGACGGAGCTCTCACTGGCTGTTGGACTCAGCGGTGCTTTATCTGCATCTGCGAACAAACATTAATTCTTGAGTTCACAGATTTAAAAGATCAGGTCTAAATTTTACAATGTTACAAGGTATTTCCATCCACTTCAACGCAGTCAATTAAGAAGAGCGTGACGATTAAACACGAGAATTCTCCTGAATTGACCATAAAAGTATCACAAGAAAATGGGGTTCATTGGTAGAATTAACGTTCTTCCTCCACTTGGTGACAAATTAAGAAAGAATAGGCCTAATTACCCTCTCTGGTAGGATGTGATAATCTATCCATAAGCCTCATTTTGCGGATGCCTTCAGTACTTCGATGTTTACGTTTCCTCAGGTTGCAACATCCATGACTTGATTGCGGTGATTTGACTGGTGTGTGCTTTAATTTACTCCGCAAGAGACTTTTGCCTCCCGGACCAGCTCGTGCATCCACAACCTTCGACAAAAAATAAAAAGTACAGATTGTGACAGCCTGAAAAAAGTTAATCTGAAAAGTGAAATTGAAAACAAATTACAACAAAACGGGTTGAGTACCTAGCAATCTCCTGTTAGGAAAGATGCCAGACTCAGAAATGTAAGTATCGAGAACCCTCACATGATTCCAGTTTCTCTCTGTTCCTTTTGGTAACTTCTTCCATCGTTTGATCAGCAGGACGCAAGCATTACATATCTCTCCGGCGCGTTTCTGGTCTTCGCCAAGGTTGAAACATAGCTGAAACTCATTCTCATATTTTTTACTATCTGTAATTTGCGAAAAGGATATACAATAAGTGTAAAAAACAGTGCCATGCAGACGATTTTATGGATGTATGTGACATGCGATATCGAGAATTTTTTAGAGGTCTGTTAAATTTCTGAATTGAAAGTAAACTTACCTGTAAACCTTGAACTTGATGACTTGGCTTTGCAAATGCAACAGCCGTTGATACTGCGATAAATCTTCGGTCGATGGAAAGCAAACATGGCTGAAATGTATGGCAAGTTGCGTGGGTTTAGTGTCGTTTTCTCGGCAGAGAAATCTCAGCTCCACTTTCAAGGACCCCTGGACTGCATCACAAGAAAGCACAAACATGGAAACACTTCCACCACTAGGATCTGTGAACTTGAGTGATTTCAGAGCAAATATGAACGGGGAAACCCACACAATTTCTCATGCTGTTAAATTTCGTAAAGGACATGAAAATCAAGACTTAAAGTACGCATAGCAATTCATTTTTCTCCATGCCCATGTATTCGGCGTTGACGTAATACCTTATTGTAAGCAATGACAAAATGTTACTGAGCATAAAACATTGACGACTGTAAACGTGCAATGAGTCTCCAGCAACACGTGACAAATTGTCATAGTCACGTGGAATTTTAACGATAGCTTGCGAAATCTACATCATTTTAGTTTACAATAACCTTTGTTTCTCCATTTTGTTTAATGTGACAGTCTTAGGACCTATGCACGAACAATGGAAAAAGTAATTGCACATTATATACGGGGACTTCTATCTTCTGTATTTTCTTTTATACAACTCTTAGAATTGAATCCAATTATACACCGGCACGTGCCTTGTTTGTCAATGACTAGTCAAGCGTGAATAAGAACAGGTGGTGAAGGGTACGTTTTCAGCTACTGGGCAGGACAAAGACGGGACAAAGAAATTAAGAGCCAAACTTGCGTGGGGTATACGCCTAAGCCTGTACCTTGGGTCAAACAGAGGGTAGCCGGGTCACTGAAATACTGAGTGCGTTTACTGCCCTTGTGATAATAATCATAAAAGTTTGTAGTTAAAGCATAGCCTATATCCTAATGTCACCATTATGACCGAATTTGGAAAGACACAATTATCATGGTACAGTACGATGTGGACATGTTTAAAAATAACTATGTGATGTGTCTTAATGTACGTCCTTTTTGTCCCTACATCGTTGGACAGGTAAGGACGGACCCACGCAGGACAGAAATTTCGGGGAGTCAATGTTTTAACATTTTTTAATTTATTTTTTTGGGGGGGCGGAGCTCGGGGGCAAAATGTGGAAGTTGTTTATGTAAAATTGTATGGCCTCGGAGGGTTTTGGCTATAATTGGGGGCTTTGTTTACGGCTTTTTTGGGGGGGGGTTAAACAGCCCCCCCCCAACTTGGCAAATCGCCTTTCTCTCCATAAACGCCTCCTTTTTTGGGTGGGTGTTTGACCCCTTTAGTTTCCCTGGATGTGCCCACGAGGGCAGGCTTTACACGATTCCACATTTACACCAAACTACAGTTCAGACTTAGACCAAATTATGAATTCCACCATATGTGAAGGCCAAACCTTGGGTTCGTTGTTTGATTTTCATTATTTAAGGTCAAAATATCTTTGTTTTGATTTTTGTCTTTCGTATGACTAACAGACTGGGATTTCAATTTATTATCCGCGTTGGTCGAAGTTTATTACAGTGTTTTCTTTACTAAATGTTTGTCTAGTGCAGTTTGCTTTAATATTCACCATGGCTGACACACAGCACTCCTGCTATCATCATGAACATTTATAGAGTAATAGTTGTTTACGACATAGTTGGCTATAGCTACATGTATTGCATCGTCATTGTTAATAGGCAAAGTCATCGGTCGTGTGTGAAAATGACTATCACGATGCCATGATGCTTTTAATTTTTGTTCATACAGATTGCAACAAGACTTTGAGAATAATTATAGACAGCCTAACAAATAAAACCGAAATTTGCTATTTCTACAAAGCCGATATGCTAGCACAAAGACTCTTATGCTGTGTGGCACGGGCTTTGTGTCTCAACAGACAGCACACAGTTATCAACATGACACGTGTCCCGCACGCGCCATGTACCCCCCACGACACTAGATTGGGGCCGTGTCACAGTCCGGGTCAATTACAACTCGAGGCTTCACGGGGACCCAGCAAAATGCTGTACCCAAATAGGGTCATATTCCTGTAAATCGGAATGGCAACATACGGAGTTGGGTAGATTTGATCAAAATATGCCGTCAGAGGCAACCTGCAAACGCTGTTTGAATAACAATCCTCAAGCGGAAATTAAAAAAAAACAAAGATTCCTGCATACCCCCAAACCTTGTAGCCACACTGTACAACAAAGAATCGTACTTCACGGTAATTTGCAGTTGGATTTGAACTGTTTTAAAAGAAGTGCTGGGTTGACTGACAAATTAACACTAATATTACAATAGCTACTTCCATGTTTTTGCCTGTTACAAAATTTTTCTTGCCTAGAATTTACGTAAAAATAAGTAAAATGATAAAAACATATCCACTTACCAACTGGCAGATGGGCCTACTGCCTGAGCACGTTAGCGGCAGACAAAGCTCAGTCGGTGCATTGTGTACGAAGCGCTGATATCGTGTGTACACAGCGCCCTCTATAGGTCACCTTACGACCATGCTTTTTCTACAGAGGTGGGCAAAATCGATAAAATTTACTCTTTTGATGGACCTCTTTACAAATACGGTACCTTGAAAAACGACTCCTTATTACCTTTTCCCTCCTAGAAAATTCAACATTATTGCTTGTGTTGTAGACTGTTATATGAATTCTGTGTCCCCAGGCTGCATTGCTCAGCTAAATATCGAAGTCAATGATTTCAATAGATCAGTGGGGCAATGAAGTCCCGAAAATAATGGTGAAGTAAACAACGAAATGTCTACACTCATTTCCAAAGCAGTTACAGATAAATGTGTATTGATGAAATAAAAGTAAACTTTTAGTATGGATTTATGGGACTTCAAAACAAATTTTTTGAAATGTTCAAGATTAAATGTGTATGTTCCACACACAGTTTTACACGGTAACTGTGTAGGTTATAATAGCGTGTTTTATTACAGAGTAAATTGAATTTACCAGCATTTTTTTGTTCACAAATTTACATTTTGGAAAATATCCATTCAAATTACACTTAAAAATTGAAATGAAACAAATTAGATGACGTCATGAGCTGAAACCCTAATCACGTGACACGAAAAGTATTATGGGTTGCGCACTCGTATCACTGCAGCAGCGCAACCGCCATATTGGATGTTGCGAACGTTGAAATTTTCGCGCTCGACGAACGTTGATGATCAAACGTATGAGTGTTTATGTCGTAGTTGAAGGGACGTAGTTCTATTATCCACACACATAAGAGCTATGATTATTGAACATTGCATAAAAGAGCACAAGAGGTGACTATAGTGCGTACGAGGTCTTATTTTACCGTGGAATCTCCGAGGCATATTACCGGTAACGTGTGCGGTGTTTCCCGTTGGATTGTACACGTTCGTCTGTGCACAACACGGTTTAATCATCTTTTGAGTAATGGGCTAGAGGTTCAAACAAGCAGTCTTCAAGATTTCAGTGAATCACTACCTTCTTTCCAGAGTGAATCTCCCTCCGTGGGAGTGGAGAATTAAATTATAGGCTATACCATCTTCAGTTAAGGAGTAAGTATCGGACGATATGACTGTAAACTATAGCGTAGGACATGTAGGAGGAGGGCGTTTATCGTCGTCAGGTTGAATTCAGTTTGATACCGGCATGACCGATGATCGGCGTAGACTAGAGATGTGGTAGTGTTTGTGATATTCCAGGAGAAACATATCATACTTTTGTCACCAGTGTTAGCATTAACACCTAGGCTATCAATTAAATATAGGCCTAGGCCTAAACATAGGCATGATACTTCAATTACTTGATGGGCCAAAGTCTAGGCTTAACTTGGGCTTGAATTTTGAAATCCAGTGTCAGCTCCTGTCCAGCTGTCATGAATATTGTTTTGCATTTCTGTGTCATCAGTCTGTGTGATTGGTGATTGTCAAATGCTTGTAATTTGTTGGTCTGTGAGCATCGTAACACTGTTATTTGATAAGTCATGTCTATTTCAATGAATGATTTCTTTATTACGCAATAGGACAGGTGACTAAATAGTTTGAATAATTTTTACATTTGTTCAGTCTCCAACACAGTCTTGAAAATCAGCTACATGTAGTTTACTCGTCATCAGTTTGAATCTGTGGCTGATTTTGAAAGTAAATCATAACTTCATAATTTTTTAAAGACAGTTTAGTGCGCATACAGCAAACATTTGAATGTTATTTGACTTGAAGTTAAACTTACATGTACATGTATTGAATAACATAAATAAGGAGTTTCAAATTTTAAGTTGGTGTTTGTGAAATGTTCTTACCTGTTACATGTACATTAGGAAAGGCTTTCGAGTCGACTGGTACGTTGGATGACTCATACCATAGGCAACTCATACCTTGGACAACTCATACCTCGAGTTAAGACCACTCATATATGTACCTTCATGTTTGCAATTAGGTTGTAAATTTCTTGCTCTTCCTTTTCAGCATATTTAAGATCAGATTTGACAAACATCAAGGAAAATCTTCATAAATCTCCAGGAGAGATCTCGAATTCTCAAGCACCAACGTGATTTTCGGCATAGTGCCTGCTGCGAGTGTTTGCACCGTCAGTTTATGTGACGGATTTCAAACAACCCGACCGTTTACCAACTTGACTTCCTTCATTCGTTTTTTTTGGGGGGGGACTTCAATTTATTTTTATGGCCCTGGGAAAACGATATTGGACTTAATGCGGGTGTACTTAATGAAACTTGTTAGGTCTTGATTTCTTTTGGAAATGCTTCTGGTCTTGTTTTAAAATTTGGGGGGAGTGGTTGCCTTCCTTATTAAAATGTTTTTTTGGGGGGGACAAATTACAATTGACATTTACAAATGAAAACATGACATCACTCCATCATCACGGTGGATTGCACGGTGAAGATTCCTAATTGCATGCAACGACAGCTGGTCATGTTGAGGAGCGCCAGTTGCCTGACCACACATACACATGTACGACGTTGACGCATCTCACATTAACCCTCCTTTGGTTTTACAGCACTAATATGCACAAGTGCCCACTGTCACTCTCTTGCATGTGTTTTCTATATGGAACCCAAACATGCACAGGTTCAGTGTGTACACAGTAGGTTGTCAGCACAAAATGACCCAGGGTCTTTTGTGCAGTCCTCTTCACTGCATTTGGTTTACTGCACAATGATGTCACATGAAACAGTGAAGCACAGTTGTTGGGCAGCACAAAAGTGCAATCTGATATTCCTTTGAGGGACAGTTGGTGCAGTGCACAACAGGACAGAGGTGTTTACCAAGTGACCCAAAAAGTGACTTCGGCATAGGAGGGTTAATGTCACCCCACCGGCACTTACGGAAGGCATTGTAGCCAAAACGGCAAATTAGGTGACGAACACATGACTAAGAAATCAAATTATTGTTCAAGTTAAATGGGACATTCCATGAGGTTGGGGCACAATTTGTGACGGTGTCCTTGTTACATGGGTAACTTTTACCACCTGTCATGACCTGTAGAGTGGGTCATTTACTCTGTAAAAATAACACACACCTCTGTATTCAGCCTTGCAAGATAAGTTGGAATGCACATGCAAGGAAATAGCTGTTCATTTTTATGGAACCCATGCAACAATGGGCACCATCACAAATTGTGCCCCAACCTCATGGAATGACCCAATTACAACAATAATAAGCTCTGAGCAAGCTCTGATTTCTCTGAAGGTACGAGTTGTCTTGTAAGCGAAGGTACGAGTTGTTCACGGTACGGCTCGGCAAAGGTAAGAGTTGGTACAGTTATTTTGAATTGATGGTACGAGTTGTCCAAGGTACGAGTTGTCCAAGGTACGAAGTGAAAGTGAACTCACTTTTTCATGTTGTGATGAATTTGTAGTGGAACCTAGTTTGCTCAATGGATGTAGACACACGTCAGCATGTAAAACATTTGATATGCACTCCGCACACAAGTATCCTCATCGGAAAGAGAGATGTCACTCAGCAATGATGTGCACACACAAGGGGCTTTTGTGCTCATTCTGATGAGAAACAGTTGGGCCTACACATACACAATGTGTGTCCCTGAGGCTTGAGTTTGGAAAGATCATAGAGTTGCTGTCTGTTGTTCATTTGGCGAAAGTGTTCAGATTCATGCATATTCCTACATACATCTACATCTATGCTGGTACTCGGCAAACTCTACCTCTGGTTGTAAATGCTTAATTGTCTAATGAATCCTAGTGATAATGGGGCCGGGGAAGAATTAATTAGTAGCCAGTCCAGATTGCCCAAACAAAATTAATAGTTTGAATTGACATTGGATGCTTTTAACACATGTATGCTAACTTATTTTTTCATTCACCTTACAGATTTCTAAACACAATCCACAATGTTCTGGAAATTTGATGTTCATACTACGTCCCAAGTGGACACCTTACTAGAAAAAGAGGTAATGTTTGAAATATCTGCATTCAACACTAAAAGGACTGTTAATTTATGTACGCATCCTTAATTTGAAAGAGTTTAACAAGAAAGTGTGAACCAGAGGAGTTAAATTGAGTTGAATGAAATTAAAATGTGTCTCTTCTTCTCTGCAAAAGGTCATCAAATCCAGTACAGATTGGGTCATGCTGGATTGCTGGATGGCAGTGGCGATGATGTAATTCGGCTTATTAATGTTTATCATGATTGACATCAATTTTGTGATTTTTTAAAATTTGTATTTTCTGTTAGAGTTGGACATTCTAGCTGACACTATATCCTCAACTGAAAACTGTACCGTAATGAACCCATTGCGAATTAAATTTGGATAAAACCTGGTACACTGAGTTGTCTGATTGTACACGCACATAACAATTTGAATTTCCCAGGCTAAAGACACTGTTGCTATTCACACTTTGCACCCCGCCCCATAGGCATGCTTTGCCTCGAACTGGTGACTGATGACTTACTTGAAGGCCGACTCCTACTGTAGGTCGTCATTTTGCCGATTTACAATGTACATGTACATGAAATGATGACCTATGTGTATATGTATGTACATTTACATGTAAGTGATTCAGTTGCAAAGCTCAAAATATCTACATGTAGTCCGAGCATGGACGAAGGAATAGACACGATGAAAACAACATGGTTTGCAATGCTCCGAAGTCTTGAGATGGGATTGGATTTTGTAAAGTGCTGCAGTCAATCAGGCTGAGTGTGAATGGGGTGCCTGCTTGCACTCCACTGGACCGCTGAAAATACGTGTACTATACTTCGAAATATATGAAAGCAGAAAATACATATACATGAACAAGAATCTAGTCCAGTCCAGTGAACTAATTCATTCGCTGAAGTATTTCAGAAGTTTTGATCGCTTCATATATTTCCGAGTGTCAAAGTGTGGAAATGTACATACTTTGAGTTGTCGCGGTGGTCACTGGTTCCCGGCCATTCCATGCCATTCTTGCTGTTTATGGCTGTAGGAACCTGTGTGCCACTCAGCAAGTTTCGTGCGTTGCCACCACGCTGTACTCTATCTCAACATTACTTGCAATGTAACATCTCATGCTTGGGCCATATTATATGCACATATTTTTTGCAGGAAACGTCCATGTACAATGTATGTTACATGGCACGTATATGTGATATTGTCTGAATGTGTACGTGCTGGCAGTGTGGAATCCGTTCATGACAGCATCGACATACAACGCTGCGCTGGGTCGCATAATATGTACCGATCATAGACCATGCCAGTGAACAGACTCTGCCATGTGACTTTTCACACACTCTTCTTGCCAACTGCAGTGCAAACGTCAATGCCAATGCAGAATTTTTTTTCATAGACCGACTTACACAAAGGACTTTGTTGTGTTTGTTTGTTTGTTTGTTTTGGTGGGAATCGGACGAAGAGTAACACGCCGACTTATGCAAAATGACGACTTGTAAAATCCGACTTAGAAATAAAAGTTCCAATGGAAAAGCATTAAAGTTAATTGGGAGACTTGAGCGATTTACCGAGTTGTACGATGTCGACTTGGACGGAGTTTACTGTACTAGACTAGCACATGTTGGTGTAAATTCTCCGTTACTTTTTAAGAATTATTGATGACGAATATTCATACATTGATTAATGTTTTATAGCTTCTGTAGGGCAAGTGGAAATAACTAAGGTTGTATAATAAATACCCCATTCAATCAGCCCAAAAAATTACCCCCCCCTAAAAAAATCCCTTGGCCGACAGTGTGGACCCTGTTTTTGAGAGGCCTGTAATGAAAATTCAGAGTGAGTGAAAACATCAAAACTAAAATTTGTTACTTTTCTGGAAGTTGCAGAAGTTACAGATACATGTACTTTTTCCAGTTGAATGAAGCCACTGTATTTCAGTGTCGTGGTGGTCTCTAGTGGCTCAGTCTTCAAAACTCAGTCAAGGTTTTATAGCTTACTGTGTTTTGTCAAGTAATTGAATCCTGATCCAATTGACCTCAAAGGGATTACAGAGTTAGTACCTCTGTATCAACTTGACTACCCTTGTTGGTAAAAAGAAATCATTTCAGTATTTAGACTTGTTTCAGGCCACAATTCAGGAATTGAGTACCTGTACATTGCAGTCAAGCACTAATCACTGACTGGATCAGTAGATCTGTTCTTGATGGACCAGTTATTCTACCAAAGTCACCCATAGTACAGTATTACTGGCACATACAGAAAGCAGTTCTATTCAAGATTTATCGTTGAAACAATCTGTGCTAATGTCATCTGTATATCCATTGTACATGTCAGGATGTTTGCCCTCTGTGTGAAGTCATGCAGTGTTGCACCTGTTCAGTTGGATTTACATATTTAAGTGAAGACAAATATAGCATTTCTGGCTTGAGTATAAAGTGTCACCTTTATATTTTTATGGATGCCTGAATGGTAAGCAGAGATGTCTGGTGGTGGCAGATACATAAATATCATAAGTTGAAAGTTTCATGTTTGCTTTGTGATGCCCTCTTCTGTGATTAGTTCAGTAAAAATAATCATAAATTGTGTTTGTTTTTATCCATAAGTGTCTGTTGGGGGGGCTTGACCTTATTACGGCATAATTGTACAGTTTACACTTGCCAGAATCATCCCCATCCTACGGACATGTGTCAACTGTACACTGGTTTACGAAATGCAAATTTCAAATCTTTCTGTTATCAAATTTCTGTACAAAGTTCAGCATGTAGCAGAACTACCTGCAGTTCATGGTTCCCCCTATCAGAAGCCACAGAATCAACCACTTGAACACACACACTACAAACTGTTTAGTTTGGCCAAAGTGCAAACATGATGTCAGTGAAGGTTACTGTATTTGTAACTTGGTGATAAGACATCCTTAGTTAAGCTGATCAGTACATGTACTTTCTTTTATAAAATTCAGAAATACGTTTTGATTATTCCAGTCTCCATTTTGAATGATAAAGTATGAAAGAAAACTGTAAACTACAAATGAGTCACTCCTCCAAATAAAGTGAGCTTATTTGTGTAAGTTACAGATAATCAGATTAAATCAAGTGAAATCCACTAAGCTGCTTCATCTGCTGCCAACACTTACATTTCAATGTACACATACACGTAGACCACTGATTTTCCGTGATTGCGGAAAACAGACGGAATTTGGGGAATCAACACCTTGAAATAGAAGCCATTGCTTGAAATGCTAAATTCTCCAGTAAGCATGCCTTAAAAAGTTAAGAAAACTTTCTGTACGGTACTGAAAAAAAAATGCCTTCCTGCTTATTTAATTAACCCTAACAGTCCTCAGTCCTCCAACAGGTGAAGGATTGAGGACGGTTAGGGTTAACGAACAAATTATGGTGGAAACTTACTACATTGCACCACTCCAGCACATGGTTGGGTCAGCCGATACCGATATTTGAAATACATGTACATACAGCGCCGGGGTGCACACTTTGGCCGTTCACATGTGCACCGTACTCGCAATGAAATCATCGTACATAACAGGTTCATGCTCACACATATGCTTATTGCTTACGTGGGGAATTCAGTCTGTGAGTTTGCATAAATGCCTTGAGACAAGGCTAGTACCGCACGGCAAAACGATCAAACCGTGGCAGTAAAATGGAAGACAAATTGCATTTGTCTTGAATTAAATGAAACCTAGTACCATAGGTGTACCATAGCTAAATAGGCACTTGGAAGACTTTGACAAAGAGCAAAGGTTTCACTCACAAACATGCATTTAAAGGCCCAGATTTGATGTTAATTTTCCAAATTTCGTTGCACCACTGCCAAATAAAAATGGCGGTTCAATGTCCAACATTAACATGTTATCAACTGCTGTTGCGTGCACAACCTACTCTATGACTGCACTGTACATGTACATAAATGTAATCTGATTTTTCCACAAGGAGTGACACATGAATTAACCACGTATTAAGCATAGTAAGTTTAATAACTTGCTCTCCTTTTTTATGCTTACTGAGGTATGAAACGGAATTTGAATTCCTGAAGTGGAGTTTGGGATTTTGCAAAACGGAAAGTGCCCGATTTTGAAACAGAAAATCATTGGCTCTATACATATACCGGTAGTTTGTTACAAAGTCTGCCTTGGGGCTCAAGTAAAATCTTGTGATGTGCCACAGACATGCTCTGCATTCACCAGTGTATCTTGAGTTAACATAAAGACCAAATTTAATTTGCTCTGATCGCGATTCTTGCAGTGCCTGATTCTGGTTTCCAAAAAATCCTTTAGACAAAGTTATATGTTTCAAAATGTAACATTATTAAATTCTAAAAAGTATGCATTAGAAATTTGAGCATTATTAAGAAAAAAAGACTGGAATGTTCAAACAGTGCAGAAAGTTTAGTCATTATGTTTTAAAATTAACGTTGATATGAATGTTTCCAGTGTGTTTCCATTGTTCATATTTGGTGCTGGCTGTCGTGTAGGATGTATTAACTCAGCTGATGTTTCCCAGTAACCATAACACTCTATGCTGGTTTCCTGTGGGCCATATCATTGAAAAATGATAACAATCAGAAAGGCAACATATTCTGAGCTGTGTCTTTGTTCCGTTGAATAATCCTGACTTTGGAATGGATTTACAGGATGTGACATTAATGGAACTTCTTGATGAGGATGATATCCTTCAAGAATGCAAGGCTCAAAACAAGAAACTCATTGACTTGTGAGTATGCTGCATCAGTGCTTCTAACAGCTTAATAACTTTCATTTATTTAAATCATATTATCACTTGCGGAGTTACAAAAACCCAGCAGTATAATGTTGCAGTAAAGAAGTTTATGTAATGAAGGGCATTTTTGCATGTTTGTAAGTAGAAGTTTCAACATGTTAAACATTTTTTTTTTTAAATGCTTAAATTTAGTGCTGGTTGTCAAGAATTGTTGATATCAAAATTACCTCCCAGATACCTTGTACTTTGTAAAAAAGGAATTGTTCAAGCCAATTTAACAAATTTGGTCACCTTTTCCTGTTTCTTTTAGCCTCATCCGAACGGAAGTCATGGATGAGTTGATTTCTTACATCACCAAAGAACCCTCGGGTGAATTAGAAGAGCAACTACAGTACAAGCATCCTAACATGGCTTGTGAGCTACTGACATCAGAAGTAGGAGCAATCAGTGATAAACTGGCAGAGACTGAAGTAAGTGTTGTCAGAGTGCTGAGTCTCCTAGAATGTGGGGCTTTGATGCCAGTGATATAGACTTTGTTTCCTGTTAGTCTGTCTACATGTACATCCTTGATTGAACAAAAGTCAAGGGTTGTTAGTCGTAGCAAATACGGTGTGCTCTTTTGACATTACATTTGTGTCTTTTCCTACTAGTGGCTGCAAAAGTTACAGCTGGTTGTCAGTATAAATGGATAAAAATAACTTACAAAGTGTCCGAAATCCCACGTCCTATCAAAACACCACATAATATAATACACGTACTACTGTATAACAAATGAAAATGCAACCCTTTGAAAGTAAATCTGCGTTTTGAACAAATGCGACGTAAAATTGAAAACCAACGGGAGAATGAGTTTTCTGCACACTTTGGCCACTCATACAAATTGCAGGGTAAATAAGAGTGGTCTATGTACCATATGGTGTGTAGAAATGGAAATGGTGAATAATAACATGTTTCGCTGTGATTGTTTCTTATAGTCTGCAATGAATGCACTGTGGAGTTTCCTAGACCACGAACCTCCTCTCAACCCACTACTAGCCAGCTTCTTCAGCAAAACTATCGGCTCGCTCCTGGTTCGGAGACCGGAGGTTGTCATAGATCACCTCAAAAGCAAAGACAACTCCATCAGCATTCTCCTGAATCATTTAGGCACATCCGCCATCATGGATCTCCTCCTGAGGCTAATCACGTGCATAGAGAGCCGAGAGGTCAGGCAGGAATTCCTTGAGGTAAGGATTCCAGGAAACAATGGATTGTATATCCATTCATTAGCTTTAGTTTGGTCACTATGATCAGTATTTTGACATACGCCCAATTACAAGTGCAGTCAATTCTCAGGAAGAATATTTACAACAAAATACTAGCAAGGGCAAATCCTGAGAGTCCCAATTCTTAAATTTTCTCTCTGCACTTCTTTTTTTTTTTTACCCACTCCTGGATATAACGGCGTAATTTTTCTAGTCCCTTTTACTTTGTTGTGATGAGAGTTGAAGACATAAAATGTGTCAGTCTCGGTTGATGAGAACACGTCAGATGTAGAAACATTGTATGCTGTATTTTGTCATTGACAGTGGCTGAACGAGCAGAAGTTCATCCAGCGATTAGTGGATCTGATTGATCCAGAAGAGACGGATGACAAACACAGCAATGCAGCACAGACTCTGTGTGATATCGTGCGTATCACCAGGGAACACATGTCACAGCTACAGGAGTGTGCTGAAAGTGATCCACTGCTCACCACATTAGAGAAGTAAGTAGATCCTTCATTTTGTGAGATGCTGGCTTGCTTACTGACCGATCATGGCCGTGGTGGTTTTTATGAATTTCCACATTGGCATGATAGTCTACATGGACATGGAATACGATATTTAATATCAGTTAGTAATTTTATTTTTGGTAAATCAAGTGTGCATGGGTTTACAGTAAAAATTACATTATGCTCTTCATCTTTATAAGAAATTCAGTTTGTATTTGACTGTTGGAAAAAGTTTTCTTATTGAATATCAGTAAGAGTCACTAAACTATAATGGAAAGGTGATGTTGGGCTTTCATGTTTGAAGCACACCTGATTACTTGTTCCACCTACGTAACTTCATTCTCATGTGGTTGTGAACTGTTACAAGTTGCAAGCAGCCTTCCTTCGTCAACAGTTTAAATGTGTTCCTGACTTTGAAAGGCTTTCCTCACCCCTTTGATTAAGCAATTAGAATATAACTACAAGGAACGCTCTTGTCAACCTTGAAGTCCACTTACAATATCCTGAGCCATTGACCTTATTAGTTGCTGTCCATGAATAGCCAATCTGAAGCATCTGACCCCACCCTACAGGAAAGCTCTCCCTTCCCCTGCCCCCTGCAAGGCTCACACGTCCCATGACAAATTTGGACGTGACTACTACACAACTGTATCAGTCCCTTTAATTATTGTTGTGCTAGTCTCGTCAAAGAAAACAAAAACTTAAAATGTTACGGATCTCTTAGAAGACTTGCCGTCAGATGTGTATATGCCAGTTATATTATTCAAAATTTGTTGATCTTTGGAAAGTATTTTTTTTTCTGTCTGACTAGATGTTGGCTTGTGGTTTATGAATATGGAAGTTATAACCGTATATCCCAGTCCTGCATCTTGCTTATGACATGTCAGGAAAAAAATGCAAAAGTGTGCGAGGTTTTGGCCCTTCATTTTGGCCCTTCAGTTTGGAGGAAAAATGGACCATATCAGAAAATATCCCGAGCGTTGGAAATAGCTTTAGACAAAGTTCTTTCCCTTCGTGGTGTGCAGCAAAGAGATTCCTAATTGGTTATCTTTTTGTCTTTGTGTTTGAAGGCAAGAAACTGTAGCCGAGTTGCTGGAGCACATGTTTCATGGAAAGAAATCCAAATCTGCTCTAGTGAATGGCGTCTGTGTCCTCCTGGCTCTCTTGGAATTCAAAAAACAAGGGTATGTTCATTACGCACCAGCGATTGTGATTTTGTGCGATTCCATGTAACCCTTTATGTGTGTGCACCTGATTTATTTTATCAACATTTATCGATTTGGTTGTGAGCAGATCATTCTGATGTGCATGTAACAGTGGGTGAATTGTTCAAGTTGAATATTATTTGCATTTGCCGTGATTGATGTGCTTTGTTGTGGTAATGCAGTCAGATTTGTCAGATCAAATTAGCATATTGTGTGCTGTTTTCCTCCGTTCCTCTTCCCCTTAGAACTTTCTGAAGTGGAGGAAATATTGCCGGCCTAATTTACTGAAACTTTAAAAATCCATGGTTTGAATCAGGAAAAGTTCACAAATACAGACTCTCTTGTGTTAACTTTTAAGTTGATAAACCAAAATGAAGAAGAAAGTTTTGTGGATTATTCATAAATTTGACAATTTTGTGTGTTTCAGTGGGAAGGAAAATAAATTTCAAGGTTATCTGTGAGGAAGTGTATTGTAGGTTGTACACAGCATGGCAGTGACTTGCCTGGACAGGGAAATCCCTGTGAACTGGTGATCTGAGTCAGTGTGTGGAATTTTCTGATGAAATCTAAACCACACACAGAATTCCCTTGGCTGCATTATACTGTGTGTACATGTACAAAAGGAAGCTTAATCATCCTATGCACTGTTGTGAAACGACCTCTGGTTTCCTTTCTTATATCCCTTCCCTACAACAGAAAATGGCTAACATGATACTGTGTACTGTTTACATTAAGGACTGACTTCAACTCCAAAAAGTGCCCTTTACCACTAGGCTCTTGGTACTAGATTGCATAGCGCCCTCAACAATCCTCGCATAGACTTATTAGCCAGAGATGGCCTTTCCTTTGAATAATGAATTAAGGAGTGCCCATGGAACTGATGTACATGTAGTTGTGTACACACCAGTACTGTCGTAAACAGAATTGCTTGAACTTGTGTGTGGTATTCAGGCAAGGTTGCTGCTTTGTCAAGCATTGTCACCTGTTGCATGCATGATGTCAGTTTGACCTAAATTTGTCATTTACGATTTGAACAATTCTATTTATGTAAAATAAACTCCATATCCACACTCATCCAACAGTACTGTCCGTAGTATACCAACCATAGTTGTTGTTTCAAACACTTGTATTCCTCTGAATCAGGGAGAGTAAACCAAGACGTTCAAAACATCACCTGATACTTTGAAACCTGTCAAGTGTCAAATGCTGTATTGTTGCTGTGGCTTAAGCCGGTGCAAGCGTTTACTAATCATCATCCTCCTTCCTTATCCTTTCATGACTTTGTATTGCTTGATATTGGCTGTGGAAAGAGGGCAGGAAATGACCAATTTGGTGTGGCACTTGAACACCTATTGGTTTATGATGGAGAACATCCTGTCAAGGAACCTGTCTCCTGCCCCCAGCTAACATTAGTATCCAAATGCAAAGATGTGCTAGCACAGATAAGCCCAAGATTATATGTGATATTCAGCCGAAACAGCCATGAAGAGTTACATGTAGAATTGAACTGAAATGCTTGAGAGTATGACATTGGCTGAATTGATGCAATGTTAAGGCCGGTTTATACTTCAGGCGAGAAGAGAATGCGGAGTGAATTTGTGGGGGAAATCACACACATCACGATGGAACTTCAGTTGCTGATGTCATGAAATTTGCTTTGCATTGGCTTTTGCGTGAAGTATGAACTGGGCTTTAGGTTGCATAGTAGTGAATATCTCATTTCACTAGGCTTCCAGTTACCTGTGTGAGCTGTGTGAGCTTCCCAACTTGTTGGTTATCTTTGAAGTCTCATGTAGCTCATCGCTTGGCTTAAATCCACCCAAGTATTCATCCATAGATAACAATAATGAAGCTTATGAAATTTGGCCCCACAAAATGGTCGGGAAAACATACTAGTAGGATCAGTTTGATGCTAACTTTACCAGCTTTTGATGGGCCACAGTGTTGTGAGACAAACCAGAGCAAAAACACCGGGAAGTTTTTGTTGGTAGGACTTGTACATGTACATTTTCTTTGGACACTTTGTCCGGTCATGGAACTATTATACACAAGGAGTAAGCACATATCGAGGTCAAAATGGTCAATGATGGCCACCGCAAGCACTGCACGTGCTGCACGGACAAAACGAATTCCGCACCGCTTGCGAGCTGTAAGGAATGCTCGGAGTTGTATGTGCAAAGGATTATGGGTACTGCACATGCGTGTCCATAACACTTCCGCAGGTTCAACATGGCCGCCATGAGACAGAAACCACCGTCAACGGAGACTTAAATTTTGATAATGTTAGTGATTGTTCTGATATTCCAATGATAATGAAAGTCTGGTTACGTCTTTACATCCCAAAACATCTCTCTAAACAAACAGAATTACTAGCACAAAGTCTCCAAAAATACGCCACAAGAAAACTGAAAGAATGTAGCTGGTCCGGAGGCAAATTAAAAAAACACACCAAAAAATGGGAAGATTCGTTGTCCTTCCTGTCATTGGCCACTATTGACCACGCATGAAACCTCGCCACGTTGTCAAATGTATTCCTGTGGCATGTTTCCACCTTCTTTTAACTGTAGGAACCACTAGGATTGCGACTTATGATATAAATATCACAGTTCATATTTTGGGTATTTGTTCTCTACCACCAGAACCGCAAAATGTCATAACTGACTTTAAAAACGTCCTACTTTTGCCAAATAACCAACTCGGATTCGGAATTTTTGAGCGCATCTGCAGGGATTTCTCACTGACTGAAGAGAACTGGGCATTTTCTTACGTGCACGTTTTCCACCGTGTATTTAGTCCAGTATGCCGCAGTGAAACCTGGCGGTGGCGATCACTGTGTACAAAGAATGTCTAGGGTCTTCAACCCTGGGGCCGGTAACCACACTTTGTCTATGGAGCAGACCGGAGCGGTTAATCAAATTAGGGTCTGTAGGGACTTCGTTCTTACTCCTTGTGTTTACTATCTCCATGGTCCGATCATTTCTGCTTTTGGTCAGACAAAAACCACAAGTGGTTTGGAAAATGACAGACATCACACTGACTTAACATTTGTATGGCTCTAGCTCTCATTTCCATTAGCACCCATTGATATCGATTCCTGTCTTTAATTTCATGCCTTATATATGTGCAAAAACAAAGCCTTTTGTTTTATCACATGCTGTGCACACATTGCTTTACAAACAGGTTCAAATTGCTTCTTCAGTCCCCAGTTGTATTTGAGTCACTGATTGGTATGGGAATGCATTTCACCTTACAGGTACATGAAACTTTCATTAATTTGGAGGGAAAAAAGGTAAAGGGGAAGGAAAAAACAGGAATTGCATGTTGAGATTTTGTTTTGCAGTTTGGAAGAATGTATAGCAAAAGCAGACTGAAGAAGCAATTTCTTGTTGGCCTGCTGGTATTTCACCTGTCTTTTCAAGCTTCATTCTTCTGCTTCCTCCCTTACCAGCATGGTATTGTCTTTCTTTAGGCCCGAGGGACAGGAACAAATGACTGCTTTAGATGCTGAGAGATTGGCTCATGGTGTGAGTGGGACTCTCAAGGCAATCGTACCTCAGCTACCCGAACTTCACCAGTTATTGACGGACCCTCCCGAGGTATGTAAGACCACTCGTAATGACTGTCCTGTCAAGTTCAGGATATGTTTCTTGCAGTTCGGGAATTTGGCTTTATGCGAAATAGAAACTATTTGAGTAGCGTTTGCTTGCTAAGTTACATTGTGATAACCATTGGGCTATAACATTTTAGGGAGGGGGACCGATATGCAGAATGTTTCCATTTGTACCTGTCAGAGTTTGTGTGAAGCTGGCCCCTTTTGTTACAGACACTTTGCAGTTGTGATATAAACTGCCAAGAATTGATTTTAGAAATCCTGCATCTGATATATACAACCTGCATAACCTTGCACCATGCGTAAACTGTATACAACAAATGTTGTGGCATAGCAGTGCACTTAGAATTGATTTCACACAAAGTCTCCTAGCTACTCATGATAAGGTTTTACATGCATCTTGGACAAGGGCGTTCACAGCATTTGTACATGTAACACCTGTTCATTCTGCTGCCATTAAACGTTCATTACATGTAGCCGCAACTGCTACTTATAAAAAGTTTTGTTTTCATCAGAACTGGGCAGCAAATCTTAAAGTTCTCTCACAGTCAAATCAGCATATTACCATCCCATAAAACACAGATGTGCATTTCTTGTAAAATCCTCACTAAGTTAGTTGGCCATTGACGAGCCTCACAGCAAACATGATTAGTTAGTAAATTGCCCTTTTCTGATCTGTGTGGTGTAACTCATACCAGATCAATGAATTGATGTTAACGCTAGAATTTGTTGGTGAAATCTCAGGTTTTGACATTTGTTGAACTTTGTTGAATGTGTCGTAATTTAAACTTATGCAATGAAATACAGTGCAAAAAGCCATTGTGTCAACTTTCCTGGAATCTGATGCAGGAAGTAGGTAATGGTGTTAAAAGATCATTGTGTGGTGCAAGAGTGTTTAGAGCTTACAATCATGTTACAAATTACTAGCTGAGAGCTATAAATAGCTTGCTAATTAGAACTACTGTCAACTCTTGTTGTAAAACGTTGTACGGACTAGACAAATTGCTATGCTACAACCAGGACTTTGTGATAAAAAGTTGAAAATAAGAATTCAAGAAATCAGGATTTGCAGAATTTGCACTTTATAACGGTACCTATTTTGTTACAACTATGTTCTTCATATTGACAGTGGACTGTTTATGTATCTCAAACTTTACACAAATAAAAAAGGTCCCCCCACCACCATTGTCACAGGTCTTACTGTAGCCACGCCTTTCTCTAAAGCTATCATGAATGTGGTACTTTTTGTTTTTACAGCAAGATCCCATGCCAACCACAGTAGGTCAACTCTCCCCTCCATTTGGAGCTGTCCGCCTGCAAGTGTGCAAGCTGATAGCTGCACTGCTTGTCACTAATACTCAGAGTATTAATGTGGAACTGGCTAGATTGGGAACGATAAAATCAATATGGGTAAGTATGCCTTGCAGATCAGTTTGTTTTTTTACTTGGAAAATAACTGCTAACTACGTCATCATTATTTCAGAACTACAACCCAGATGAACTTTTTCTCAACTCGGTGTTCGCTGCTGTATTTCAGTTCAAAAGAAATAACTTGTTCTTGCCAGAATGCTGAGCAGGTTTCCGCAGCCATTCTGTTGCATCTACAATCTTTGGTGATCCGTAACGGGGAAGTTAATGCCCCTCATTAGAAATAGATTCTTCCGTACTTCAACAGCTCTTTCAGAATTCGCCAAACAAAACATCACTTGCCAGATGTGGTCAGGCATGTATTTTCCCACTTGCCAAACACAGAGTTTCCACACATTACGTCTTTGATGCAACTGCGCCACTTTAAGTTTGTGGGAATCAAATTGGGCCATCAGAGACCGGTTTCATCGCTTGAAAAGTACAAGATAGTAGAAAGAAAGAATTCTTAAAATTTACGATGCGTGTATTGTGCTCATGCTCGGTAAATTTTGATTATTTGCAATTGATCAGAAAAATCTCCCGATGGTTTCCAAGTTACGTCCAGATCTTGTTATTGCAATGACCGTTAGTTTGCTACCATTATGTAATAATAGGGGCGGTACCGCAATCCTTTGGAGGAGTCGTACCTTGAACTTGTACATGAAGAGGTTTTGAGCGCATTTTCAAACCCAAAATGTTAATCAGCTATAGTTAAGCAATCACTCCAGTTTGCATACTTCCATGATGTGATTATCTAAACAACAAAAGGAAAATATGGTACATGCCCCCACAGGTCAAAAATGGCATAGTCTTGGTGCTAATAAATCTAGTTCCACATATCCCTCAAGGATTAAGGGTAGAGCGATTCCGCACTGTGAGGAGCCGCGCTAGTGAATATAACGTGGCAAAGATCAACACAAATATTGCCATCCATGCAGCCGTATTTGTCAAAAAGATTACACTTTGTTCGAACCCGACCATGCTGACCGAATACGGGGAAAATGCTCAGCCCAACCGCACCGTATCTGGGCTGGAAAATTCTCCCAAAACAAGTTCATGTACCTACCCTGACATTCATTCTTGTAGTATGTTCCCTTCTTTATTGTTTTATTTTTGTTGGGATACTTGCCAATATTTAGAACATAACAAATGAAGCTTCATAACATATTGCCACTGGGAGAAATCTTGGCTGCATGCTGCAACTCTATGTGGTTTCTGTGTTACATTTACAACCCGTTACATGTCGCATAATACCTGAGTATTTCCTTGTCCGCCTAAGTTATTGCAAAAGTATTTCTAGTTATGAGAAACACAGTTAATAATGTGTCAAAACTTCGGGGAAAACTGACAGATAAGTGAATTTTAAATTTCAGCTCCTCTCTCACACTTTGTTATCCAACTTCGTGAAATGACCCATATATGACACCAGGCAAAATCTTCAAGTGGTTTAGAAATAGCCGTTGCCTGGACTTGTATAAATGATGCATCAGATTCCTTTGCCCTCTATGCATCCATGCAACAGTTTGGGCAGCGTATATTCATGTTGTATTGTGGCGTAGCAATTTCATTAATGCTGATTGGTTGAAGGAAGGAACTTACTGTCTCAGGAAGCCATGCATGAAGCCTGCTGCTCAGATTGCAAAGTGGCCGGAGTATGCGTGCCTTTGCATTTGGATATACCGTTCTGACTGGAGGTCATTGGTGTTGTCAAGTTCTCTTTTGTTTGGGGAAGAATAAAAAAGCTCACAAATTCCAACAGACTTATCACGTGCTGTACGGTTAGGACCAATTGGTGGGGGCCTAAGCTGCCTAACTGCAAAAGGTGTCCGGCAATATGCATGCATTACGCCATTGGTTTTGAGCTCGATATATCGGTATTATTAATATAGGACCGCCGATATATCAATATCGGCAATTATCTATAATCGACAGAGCTTAGGGTTTGCAAGTTGTTGATTGTTCAAGGATATGAATGTAGTGAGCTTGATATACGTCAAGCTGTGTAAACGATAAAGGTTTTCAGTTTGATACTTGGAGTCATACTGGTCTGTTAGAAGTTTGGCTATATTTAGGACTAAAGACTTGACTTTAATGTGCAGAAAAGTATATTAATGTATGTGCATATTTGTGGTACTTCCAGAATGTTGCACAAATCTGAAAGGATATCAAGAAATCTGTTGTTCTGAATTGTGACATTAGTACATCGTAGCCACCTGGCTTTTATAACGAGCTTTGACAAAATGATAACGTGGTTAGATTTCCTAACAGTTGATTTGCATAACCCTCATGCATTGTTAAGATGACAAACTCATGCTCTCAATTGTCTATATTTTCTATTTTTACGAATAACTAAGCCATAATTATAGGGCTATCAGAACTCTCTGAACAAACAAGAAGACAGAGTACTGAGCGTCCTGTTCTATCTGCACTTACATGACTGTCCATTTTGTGTTCACAGGAACTTTTATTTCAGTATGCTTGGAATAATTTCCTACATCTGGAGGTCGAGAAGTGTATAAGCACAATTCTGGCTAACAATCCCACCGAGTCGGAAGAAGGAAAAACACAGCATCCACTTTTAGTCCATGTAAGTGTCCAACTTCATGTACTCTTCTGCCTTATCTAGTATACCCAACAAGAAATGAGACCGAGGAATTCCCCAGATCCCTGCGAGACAATGACCAACACGAAGCAGGGGGGGTTCTCTCCGTCTCATACCTTGCTGCATATGTTATCTAGTATCCAGCCTCATTTAGTATCCAACCTCATTCACTATTCAATCTCACTTGGTATTTAACCTTATCTAGTATCCAGCCTCATCAAGTATCCAACCTCATTCACTATTCAATCTCACTTGGTATTTAAACTTATCTAGTTTCCAGCCTCAACTAGTATCCAGCCTCTTCTAACATCCAGCCTCATTGAGTATTCATCCTCATCTGGTAGCTAACCTCATCCAATATCAAACCTCATCTACATTAAGTATTCAGCCTTATCTAGTATCTGACCTCATCTAGTATCTCACTTCATTTAGTTTCCAGCCTGAACTAATATCCAGCCTCTTCTAAAATCTAGCCTCATTGAGTATTCATCTTTATCTGGTATTTAGCCTTATCTAGTGCCCAACGTCATTGGATATCTAACATCCAGTATTCAGCCTAATTGTGGAAAAGCTCAGTCACATGATTTGTGTACCCTTGAATCAACCTTGTGTGTCACCTCTTAGAAATGGTTTCGAACTTCAATCAATCAGCACAATATATCTGCTTCTTTTGAACAGGTTATGACATTCTTTTCAAAGTAGAAGTGTCTACTTTTGTCATAGGGCCTGGTTGTTTGACACTGATCTAGATCTTCAATCAGTGATCCCAATGCTGGTTTGTTCCATGCATTAGGTGGGTTCAGGTGTCAGTGAACTAACCACAGATCACTGATGGAGATCCAGATCCCTGTGAAACAAACATGCCCCAAAGTGTTTAACTTTAGTATTGATGTACCTGCCTTGTTTTTTTTCTTGCCACCTGCAGCTTTTTACCGACTGTAAACTGATCCAGAGGATACTGGAAAGCTGGGAGGAAAATGAACAAACGCAACAGAAGGGAGGGTCACGTCGAGGTTACATGGGTCACCTGACTCGTATCACTAATACAGTCATCCATGAGATGGAGAAAGGCTGTAATTGTGATCAGATCAAGTCTTTATTTCAAGGTGAGATAGAGGAAAAGCAAACAACAGATCCAGTGTTACATGTTTTTCTTGATATAGAGTGAGAAGTCTAACTCACCAACATTGGTCACAGTTGCATGAGGCATCTTGATGTGCTGCTGTGACAAACGACGGAAGTGTGCTCCGTTGTTCTCTTCATAATGGTGAAATGCCGTTCGTCTTTCCTTTCTCGCTTCAGAATATGTACCAGAGGACTACAGAGATAAATGGACTTCCTTTGTAGTGGGTAGTTTGTCTGAACTCAACAAACGGAATACAGTAGATTTGGTGAGTGACTTATAAAATTTCTTGGCAGTTGTGATTTAGTCTAAGTGTACGTGGTCAAAACTGTACACATTCAATCCATGTACTGTGTATTAAACTCTAGAATGATAAACCTCACAGACAGGAACTTGGCATAAGCAAAACATGAGGCCTTACAAAGAATTTAGCGCCTGATCTTCAACAGTGCTTTAATTTTCTGTAATAGCTGAAACCGCTTTGTCTCGATGTGGTTTGCCTTATTTGAACAGGGTGTTTTGAATGTTCCCATGTCCTGATATTGCGTATTTGTAGGCCAGTGAAATGCTATGTGGTCTTTTTGTGTTTGCAGGTTGGTACACATCCCTTACATTCCTCCAGTGAGGATGACGATGGAGATTTTGGTAATATAGACTTTGGCAAAGACACTGCAGTACAACAGGTATGTAGCTGTGGATTTTCTGCTGTGATGATAAACCAGAAGTCTCCACACAATCTGCATGGGCATTATCTCTCTCAGACCTCATCGCTACAGTAAAAAAACAAAACCAAACCAAACAGCAATTTGTCACAACTCGTTTACGCATTGCACATAATTTGCTTCAAGTCTTAATAAACAACATTCAATTAGTATTACTAATGCAGTGTTCTTCAGTTGATGGGTTAAGTGGATGATGGAAAGAAAGTGGAATTATTTGTTGTCAAATTTCTTTTATGCTGAAATACAAAATACTGTGCTTCATTCACGTGAATATGTGATACAATAATGACGGGGTACTTGAAACAAGTTCATTGAGTACGCTTGCAAACTTAAAAAATATGCCCATTTAGAACCTGATACATTAAAGCTTTCTTAGAAGACAAAGCAAAGTTGATTTTGTTGATGGTTTGAAACACACTGCCTCGGCCATTTGGAAATCATCATTTAATTTTGTTGGGATATAAAATTTTGCAACCCCCTCCTTTCGTTACCGACCACATGGAAAGGAATTGCAGAAATTGAAATATTTCACTGACATTAGCTTGAAATCAGATTTCACTGGTTTGCTTGAAGTGTTGAGCAGTAACCACAGAGTTCCGCTTATCTAGTACATTACATTATCAAACTGTTCCGACTGTATGACTTTTTGCTCTCACTATGTGCAGACCTGTTGAACTCTGATTTCAAGTGACCCTTCAGTATTTTAAGTTGTAACAAATCAGGTCATTGCAAAGGTCATGTCAAAGGTTAGCTACTACCTTATATTTTGTTTTCTTAAGATGTGGTAGATTGGCTTTTAATGACATTGCACTGTAAATCATGAACAGAAGCCCATTTCGAAAAAGTCTCAAATTCATTTTTTAAAAATGAACAGATATGTTTACTAACCCAATGGGTTTTTCCATATAACTTTCCTGGATCTGACAAAATCCAGCATTTTGCCAAAATAAAATAAGGAACACAACAATCTCTCGCAAACTGAGACATAAATTTCATGTGAAGTAATGGTGACTGAGAGCCTAATTCAGATTGGATAAAGTACTACTGGATTTCCTGAAGTCTTTTCCTTCCAGCTGCATTCTGGACATACTAAATAATCACAAAATAAAAGGAATTTGCATGAAGCAGGACTTGTTTGTTACAACATAAAAATATCTTTCTTTTCGTATGTCTGAAAATAATTTCAGCTTAAGTTGACTCCCCTCGCAAATCAAGCATGTGAAAGTTTCTTTGAGTTGAGTAATTCCAGGGGTGCTCAAGTTAAGCTGAAATGAGATGAAAACCGTATTGTTTTGTGGGAAGGCACACATACTCTGCTAACTGATGCACCAGAATTGTGGCATACTGTTCCTTCAATGACAATTATGGTCTGTCAGTTGGTTGGATAGATTGGAGATAGTTAATGTGCATGTTGCAACCTTGCTATGCTGCCTGCCAAATTGCAATATCAGATATTAGTTGTACGTCTAAAAAGAACATCCAAATGAAAAGGAAACAAAGTCACGCGAAAGCAACAGTTTATACCTCCCTCGTACAAACAGAAAATACTCACACTCTGCATCCTGCTTCATTGTACCTGTTTCCTTTTCTCTTGCGTTCATCCTCTCTCTTATCTTTCTTTTCATTTCCTTGTGTCTTCATCCTTTTCTTTTAAACTAGTCGCAACATTTTGTCAGAATGTACCGCATAATCACCTAACTCTCTGGATAACAAGTGATACGATGCTCAACATTGAATAACAAATTCTCTTGCTGTTGACCTTGTCAACACTTGCTCTTCTTTCAAACTAAAATGTCAGTACTGACCTCAAGTTTGAATTAATTTCTAAAATTATATTGCATTGGCATTTTATGATTTGTTTGTTACTTAAAATGCATTTGGAAAAAGAAAATCAATATGATGATCAAAAGTCACATCTTTATTCTGAAACACCAGTTGCATCCAAAGCAGCCCGTTTTCTTTTTATTGGCAACGCATACATTTACTAGTCTCTTGAAAGCAATTCCATTGAAGTAGATCTCATGCTAGTTTTCTCTTGCATGTGCACTTTTGGTATTGCAAATGCACTGCTTGCTTGCTTGCTTGCTTAGCGTTCTATATTTTCTTAGTAAATATTTTGGTGTCAGTTTACTGGCTGCTGGAGACTCTTGCCCCGAGTTGAGTTCAGGTTTGCAGTGTGTTTGCAGAAACACAAAAGTTTGAAGATGACAATGTTGAACTGATTAAATCTGACCAACTTGGAGGTAACGCAAGCTTCAGGGCAGCTGGTAATGGACACCGACAGGTTGGGTTGGTTGACTCGTTTACTTTGAGTTGATGCATCTTGTCCCTTCGACCAACCCACCCGCTATAAATACTCCTCCCATGAACAGCGTTGTATGCGTGTGTTTTTGTGTGTGTGTGTGCCTTCACCATACATTGTTGCATTTCCTTCGGTCTGCCGCCACGGCAGGCATTCTCTGATTATCAGATGCAACAAATGACGTCCCATTTTATTGACCAGTTTGGATTCAGCGATGAGGACTTCACCAAGCAAGAAGAAAATGTCAAGTAAGCAAAGCAAGTCAGACTTTTAGTCTTGGCTCTCCTTTTCCTTCTGATCCTTTACCTTTATCTTTTTCTCCCAGTGTTTGCTTTGCTTTCATTTGGTCATAGAATTCCAGTTTAGTTTGTGAATTTAGTATGGCAAATTTTAGATGCGCAAGTTCGAGACAATTGCGGAATAAGTAGTGATGTGAAACAGTAATAGTGTGTTGAAAACCACAAGAAATTGATTTTATTTCTTCAAGGTTCATTTCTGATCTTTGGGCTCTTAATTTTGAAGTTTTATTTAGGATCTCAGATTAACTCGTTGTTTTTACATAATTTTTGTCTGTTAGTAAAATGGTCTAAGGGTGTTATCTCCAAAATAGTCAACATGGTTGGTTTTAATTTGCACCCCCCCTGAAAATGTTGTTCAATCTTTTTTCCATTTTCCTGTTACATTTACCTTCTTCCTCTTTTTCCGTTTTATGGTTTCTTTTGTGGGTTTTGCATGACTATTCAATATCTTAATTATCTCCTTGTCTAGGTATGTATCTTTATAATGTTCTCTGCTCTCTGCTGTGTTTTTGTAAGTTATCTTTCCCCTCATGCACCGAAATTCAGCATGAGATCTTCCCCAGAAAAGACAATCAGTAGACTGTCAGGTTGCCATGTGCCTACAGAATAATGTGTTTAAGTTTAACATAAATGTGTGACTGGAAAGCAGTTGGGCATTGTGAAAGATTAGTGGAATTTCTATTGCAGTTCAGGAATTGAATAGGTTTTGTGTTGCTTTCTTTTGTAGTGATTACTTTTCATGTTTCTGCCTTTCTGTGTAGCAATCCATTTGACACAATATCGGATATCAGCTTCTCAATATCAGCAAATGAAGACAATGTAAGTATAATGACCATCCTGACTTGGGAGCTAACTGTCTCTGGCATTATTTGAAATCTCGGTTTTGTTCGAAATTGGGAATTCCTACACGTTTTTCACATTTAAATTTCAAGATATTCTAGTTAAGTGCTCAGTTGTAATTCAACTGGAATTTTTTGGAGAAGGCATTGTTTGAGCTCTTGTTGATTGGAGCCAAATTTGGCTACTGAATTCATATTTCCAATTTTTTTCTTCCCCAGCCCAATTCAGCTTTGTTTGAGGCTTGTTGTAATGAAAGAATATCGAAGTTCAATGATAACAACAGCGATGAAGAAGATATGTGGGAAGAGAAAGAATTAACCTTCTTATCCAGTGTTGATGAGTCTAGAACATGGTAAGCAATAATTTCAGACAAAAATACAATTACCTTTTTTTTCTCAATAATTAGAAGTAGAAAACCATTCACGCTCAAAAGCACAAATGTTGTCTAGTTTCATTGTTAAAAATGTGTGTTGTAAAAGATACGTAAACAGCACATGTCAAGGTTTGAACTTGCCAGTTGTCTCTTTGCAGTTTCCACATAAGGCACAATTTAGTTTGGGGCTGAAGTTGTGAATTTTGTACTAGATTCTAGCTCATGGGTGTATTGTTGATTTCAGCGATTCGACTGCAGGCCTTGGTGCTGCTAGCGATGACAGTGACAGCGAAGATGAACGTACAAAGGAAGCGATGGCAGGCTCCCCTCAACCCTCTCCATCAAATAGCGAAGAGACGAAGATGGATGTGGACTCAGCCGACAGTGAGTTCTCTAATTATCAGTACTTGGAAAGCTCGCAGAGAATTTAGCGGTATTTGTTCATTGTCTATGGCTGTAGAGGATTATAAGTGAATTCTTTGTTGTGGAATTATTTTCAATGTGTCAAATTTACTCATCTTGAACCAAATCCACTTACTTTTCCCAACCTGTCATTTGCATGCTTGTCATTAAATTGTCTTGATTCCTTGCTTAAGCCTGGACAGCCAATTTTGATGACGTTCCCATGGATGGATCTGTTGCTATGGATACAACACCCACAACCTGGCCAGATTCACCCCCTCAAGCACGGTCCAGTCAAGCTCGGGAACCTGAGACAGGCTGGGCTAACTTTGATGACTTCAATGCTGGCTTCAACTCTTCTAGGTACCAGTTCTTTTCAAAATGATATTCCTATTTTTGACCCAATCCCTCTAAAACTTTGTTCGAAATCTGTTTGAGCGCTCCAAAAACTGATTCCTACTATAAATTGGTGTTTTGAAAAGTTTCTCGGTGTGTGTTCACTGGTCAGTCTGTCATGTTGGTAAGTGATTTCAGTTGCTAGCCACAACTTACATTGTCTTCCGATAATAATAGCCTAATTTGAGGAAGGTCAGTATTGTCACTGTTATCTGCCCTGAGTTGAAGGGTGCTCTGAGGGCTGAATCAATTCAAATAATTTATTATTCCAATATTTGACCTTCAATTCGATCGAATTTCCAAATATTCAGTCTTTTCTGACCGGCAGATTGTTGATGATTAATCCATATACAAATCAGTGGCAGTAACACACAGTTGTACATGATAATCACTATAATAGCTTCTTCACGTCTAGGAGTATCTCCAGCCACGATTTAGCAAAATTTAAGAGATGAACATTACTTCTTGCCTCGTTGAAAATTTCTGTGCCTTTTATATTTTTTATGAATAATTTACTTTTTGAGTCGTTCTAAGATTTGTCGCTTTTCATTTGAATCTGCTTGAAACAAGCAAAGACCGTAGATTCAAACAGAAGTTGGTGGTGCGTGCTCAGCACATCCTGTGCCAAATTTACATACATCCTTGCATGTCCCACAGTGAGTTCTAACGAAAGGACTTTCTTTGCTATGCAAAAGCACACCCTCTATTGTTCCTGCTCAGAGCGGATATTACATCTCATCTTCCTCTTTGCGAAGTTTAAATTACCAAAAAGGTTTAGGGAATCATTTTGTCTTTCCAGTCATTGAATGGCCTCCCAAAGTTACTTTGAAAAACAAAACAGCCACCAAATCTCTGATATGAACACGATGCGAGACTCTACAAGACAGACTGCCTTCAACAGACCAGATTATTGTAAACAGTCCTCTTAATGCTATAGACATGAAGGGATTCTATTCATGTATGTTTTGTCACCGCAGTCCTGAGGGTCCTCGGAGTAGCTCTCCCATTGCTATGGATAGTGAGTCCTCCCAAGACGATATCTCAGGCCAAGAAGCTACAAGCAATGAGGCTACACCACTATACCCAGCTCAACCTGGTGCTGCTTATGGTAAAATAACTAGGTTACAATTTGCACTGGATTTCAATGACTACAAAAAATAGATGGGTATGATGCAGCGAGTGTCCAAAAACAAGTGTCTGGTAAATATTGTCTTGAGGAATTTGACTGATAAATATTAGGGCTAACTATTACTTGGTACTACTTGGTACTTGGTTGGTTTCCCCCTGAAACATCCTCTAGGTATCCTCACTAGGAGGCCACGCGGAGGGTCGGTATCTAAGTCTCAGTCTGGTACTTACTTAGTTTCCTTGGTTGGTTATGGAATTGATGTTGTTAGCTTTAGCAGTTAATTCATTAACCCTCATACAATTTTAATTCCATTGATGCTAGAAAAGGAGGATGGGAATGCCTTTAAACACGAGAGCTCTATTAAAAACACATCCACTTAAATCTATCGTAATCGGCGATTTCTGAAAGAAAGTGTGAACTGTTTACACGAGATAGTTTGTTCCTACCTCGCAGTTGTTTCAAGTAACCCAGAACAAGAAAAGCACCCCGAAGACAGCAATCGGAGCACACAGGTGACAAGCATCGGAACATCAACACAGTCTGAGCACAGTGTGCCGGAAGACAGGTGAGATATCGTCATTGATAGATACAGTTGTAGAACGGAGGTAAGCAGGGAGAACATCTGGCAAGATTGCTGATGCAGTATCAAGTAGATATGGTACCTCAAGATGGTAGATTTCAGTGTGGATCTACAGCAGCTGAACTCAGATCAATACTAGTTCATGTTGTGCAATTTCCCATCTGGTAGCCTGTCATGTGGTCTAAAGTAACAGTTATCGTAACGTGTGAAATAATCACAGGTGGCAAGGTGACGTGAGTTGTATTAATTTAAACATATTTGACATTCATAGAACTGATAGTGATCATGCAGTTGGATCGAGAGCCTCTTTCGTGAGGTTTTTATTCCCAGCTTCCCTTAGGACATGGGAGAATATTTCTTTGCTCGTTAATTTTTACGTGGAATCAAAATGAAGAATAATGTGAATATTCAGCAGTGTAAACCTCTGAGTGATTTCTCTTCTTTCTGTAGAGACATGGTGGTGGAACTGTGTTCACAGAGCGGTAATTCCTCATTTAGTCAGGACACTGTCTCCTCATTACACAATTCCTATCCTGCCTTCCCGTTATCCCCGCAACCTGCTGCCCCTCAACCTGACAGCACCGTGGTAGATCCCCAGATGGAGCCACTATCGCCGGGCCAACCTCTTCTGAACTCCGAAATTCAAGCCAAGAATCTCCACGAGATGAGCTCAAGCTCGGACTCTATTAATAGTAACCAATTAATGCAGCAAGAAGTCAAACCTCCACCCCAATTAGAGGCACAAAGCGGTGCTCCCAATTCCTTGGATGGCTCAGGACTTTCTCAGCCTCAGAAACAGGAAGCTGACAGTCATTCAGCACAAGAGGGCGCTGCAGAGGTCAGTAGTGAAGAGACAATCGCTAAACAGAGAAACACTGTGGATGACGTACAACAGCCGGTGTCTACGGTGATTGAAGTGGTTGATGGTAACTGTAGTCAGCCTCAGGATGAAGATGAAGAGGACTTGGAAGACAACTTCAGGTGAGGACACGTGGAGGTGAAGACAAGCCCAAATAATGACTACCATGCTGATCACCAGTCAGAATCAACTTGTTCAGTTCAAGCAAAAGCTTGTACATGTAGATACCAACTAGTGGACAGAATCCGCTTACTTGGCATTCATTTCACAGGCATTAACCACTTGCTACCGGGTGTAATTTGAAGTTGCATGCGCTGAATGCCACAAACAGTGGTATAATCTTTCAAAACAATGACAGATTTCCTTTGCTATTGACAACTGAAAAAAATGTTGGCAATTCCCAGCAGCTTGGTCTTTTGTTCTGAGTACAGTATTTTGTTACAAGGCCCCGCTCTTTTGTCCGATTTCGGACTCCCGGACTGTGCTTATAAAGAACATGTACCCGAAACCGGGCTCCTCGGCAGCATATGGTCACATTTTTGAAAGCGTATTTCACAACGCATGTGATAAAGAAATGATGTTGATAGTGAATTGTTATCTTTCAGCTTCCTGGCGTCAAGTGGTTTGATGAAGGGTGGTCCTGGACTCTCACCTAAACCTAATGGCCCATCGGAGTCAGAGCGTCTAGAAAAAGCAAGGTAAGAAAAATCTACCCTTTCATGATCATCTGCCCATGTTGGTTTGTCTCACTGTCAGAAAGTCCCTTTTTCACACTAAGGACCTGTCAGTGAATTTCAGTCAAGTTTTATTTTCTCTCTGTTTTGGATTGGACAGGGCTGAGGCAACAGCTGCCCTGAACCAGTTCACAGCAGCAACAAAGCAGAATGGACCAGTTTGATCCAGTCTAGACCAGTCCAATGCGGTCCACACAGGATCCCCATCCTGATTAGATGCTCAAGCACCTCTCACGGAGGATAATAAGTGGTTGAACCATGCAAAAGGCAATTAGTTGCAAATGGTGTACCATTTGTATACAAAATTGATTTAGGAAATTTTAAATTTTTTTTAAGGTATTCTTAAAAGTTAAAGTCCATTTATGCTAGGTGTAATATGTAATCTGTATATGGAGAAAACAAAGTTTCCCACAGATAAATGTAACATTAATTTCCCTGCTTTTCTTTTCCTTTTTTTTAAGTATTGCATTTTGTATCAGTCACATTATGTTTGTTGCTTGTAATTTTGGAGTAAGATTGGATTTAATGACAGCATGCACTTCAGATGCACAGTTTCTGTGTATGTTTTTCAGATTGGTAATATGTACCTTGGGCGCTGGCGCTGTATTTGACAACTCATAGCACAAAAGTCTTGTCAAATTGCCCCAGTCCAAAAATCCTGATTTTGAAAACCTTAGCTTGTTTACCAATATTAGGAAATATTTTGAAATCTTGTACATTTGAATGATTACGCTTGATGACAACTTCTCGGAGTCTACCCTCTGCAGTTTTTTCTATCTCCCATCTCACTCCCCCCCCGTCACCAAGTGTGACCTATTATGTCGTCCACCCTAGTACAGTATTGTCCACTTGTACAAAATAGCTGAACAAACAAACAAATCGAATACAATCATTTGTAATGGCACACTGCCTGTCTTGGACAATTTTAGCACTGCTCATGGCCCAAGCATGAGCACACTGGATTACGTTGTTTTTATGTTTTGTTTTTAAATTCGTAAAGAAGGGAACCATAGCGTCATTGTTCCTTTTGTGCACAGCACGCAGTGCTTTCAACTTACAATTTAAATTGAATTTGAAAATGGATTATAAATACCATAGGGAGTTTTTGCAGTTATCTTTAAATTTCCACACCTGTCAAATTTTCTTTAGGGTTCACCCAGTGGCAGGCACGATGCGTCATAAATAGTATTTTTAATGCCCTTCCCTGACCCATTTTGAAATTGAAAGTCAAGGATATGTATAGGCCAAAAGTCAAAACATGTAACCATTTGTATTTTGGCATCAGGTTAGGAAAGTTAGAATTTCTATTTTATTGCACACCAGGATGCTTAATTACCAGACTCAATTAGAAAAAAAAAGGAAACATTAAAATGTGGAATATTAGGACATACATTAAGTTTATAATTTGACTTGATTGCATACGGGCATGTATATGGGCATGATGGTCATGACTTCAAATATCATTTTGTAAATTTCGTTCTGATGTTTTATATTTATCGTATTATTTAGTCAAGAGTGGTATGAATGAGAACAAAATACTGAAATGTTTACTTGTGAGCTGCACTTAAACACTAAGGTTTGGTGTTGCACTGTATGACTGCTGTCATGGCAGTTGGAATAAAATGCTGGTACACAGTCCACAACATCGGAAAGGTTACCTTATTTTCATGGACTTTCTTTCAGTCACCTATTAAACTAATCAGCACATTATTACAAATTTCTTGTTCTTTTGGTTTTCTTGCAGCAGCATCCACTCAGTTTTCAACAAGAAGCAATGAAATTTGGCTTTTCAAATCATTGTACATACGTCTATGTATCTGACTGCAAAGTGTCAGCCTGGGCATGAGCTTGTGTTTAGGATTCCGTTTTGGCCAAGGTTTCTTTGATTTGAAACTAACCACTCAGGGACCTCCGACATGGAGTATTTCAAACAAGACTTTTGCTAGAACATTTTTGCCGAATTACTTGTTAATGTGGCTATTTACCATGCCTTTCATTGTATGAACTATCAACAGGATGCAATGTATTCCCACTGAAAAGTCAAGGAACTGCTTTGTGTTGGGCGGGACCTGTTGATTCTCAATATGGCATACTTTTCTTGCAACAAAATGACAACATTTCTAACACTTGTATCTTTTCTAGCTGAATGTGTATTGCAGGGGTAGTGATTCAAAGCTTATAGGTTTCAATCCTTCATCAATGGTTGTGTTAGTTCCTCCAACACTAATATAAATGCTAAATTAAATGTGTACAGTAATCTTGAACAATTATTAAGTGTGTATGGAATGTGCTGTTATGTTCAAAACAGTCATAAGTCACCAACATTGTACCCCCCCATTGCCTTGCAAAGCGAAACATTAAGATGAATATTATAAATAAGTAAACAAAAAGTATCATTGAATATTTGTTTTAATGGACAGAATGTAAATAGCGCCCTCTATTGTGGAGAGGCTGTTTTTTGTACAGTGTAAGTTGAGCGTATTATAATTTTATTTTTTGTGGGGTTTTCTTGTTAAATACAAAATAAACCTCACTACAAGGTGTATTGGATGGGTGGGATTTTTTAAATGATTATTGTTACCCCAGGTCAGAACTTCACATGGAAATGTGTGGAATGCTGTGAATAAGGAAAGTTTGTGTTCCACTTTCTTTTTTACTTTAATGAAACAACTGAAAAGCTGAATGTTGGATTATGTGCCCTAGTTTGTTTGATACAATGGATACACAATTACATCAATATTGAGTGAGAAGTCATCCAAACGTGCTACCATTTCTTGCGTCAAACAGTTTGAATGATCCAGTAACAAGTGTTCTTGACCAGCAGCCATTGGCCCAGAATGATTACATGACAGGGTAATATAAGCGCATGTCACACATCAGCCAGCGTTGTATGATATCACCCTCATATACACACGTGCCCTACATGTAGCAGTGTACAGGATAATGCATGGACCACAAACTACTGTTTTAAGATTCCTTTTTTGCTCTTAATTTTCCTAAAATATATACATGAAAACATCAAGACAAAGGTAACACTAAACTAGCATTGACTGCTCTGATGTGGGATAAAACATTTTTGACACCCTCAGGGATGTGACACCCGAGATTTGCCCTGGGCACTGTGTATCTCTCGGGTTTTCAAAATGTCATAACCCACATCACAGCAGTCAGCAGTTGTTAAATGTAGCATGTTTGTGTCAGTGAGCAAGTTACCTAGGCAACCAGTCTCCCATTGGTATCAACAACAAACAGAAACAACTTTGGGCTGTATGATGGAGTGCAGATCTTTGCAATAGATTCTATGAATTTGTTATCCCTCTCACAAGTATTGAGCTTCTCTAGGTATTCCTTAAGTGTTAAGAATATCAATTTTCTGGTATATGCTGGAAAGTACCGTTTTGTTCTGTTAGTCATATGTCAAATGATGCCAAAATTTGCTCAAATGCTGACTACTGCTGAAACTGATTTCAGTCAGATTAAGAACACACACGTTTTGTGTCAGTAGAAATTTCATTTTAGCACATTTTGTAAGTTGATGTGCTTGTATAGAGTACCGAAGTGTGATGTCATTTTCAACCAGGGAATGTAGTGCACTTGAATGGAGTACTCGCGTGTGTTGGTTCACGTGCTGGTTCTTGTCTCGTCCCTTTTTACACACTTCAGTACAGGAAATGTTATGTCTGACTCATGAATTAATTTGCTGTTCATCATGTAAATTGCCAGTCAGTATCCATGGTCCTCACTCAGTACTTTCATGTGTGGCTCAGTCCAGTGAAAATGATTGTGAAACACTGGCAGCTGAAGGGGGCGGGGGGCCAATGGCCCCCACTTTTGACGGGGGGGGGGAGCATCCCCCATACACTTTTGGTGGGGCTCAATAGATTGACCGATAAATGGCTGATGCCTGATAGTCTCACAATTGTCCCCCAACCCCCCCCCCACTTTGAAAATCGCTCTGCCTCCTGTGCTGTCAAATCACCCAAACTGTTGTTCATTGAAATGAAGTCAGTGATCCTTAGTCCTGAGATTGAAGTGTGTATGAAAAATACCAATTAGAAACATGTCCATTACACTTGTTTGTAATATCTTCTTTTTCTTGTACACCAACTGGCCTGTTCAGAAGAACTATGAATTTTTTTAACATGAGTTTTAGCTTTTTATTACAGACTATCCATATCCCTTGAGAGAAGGCTACACGCTTGACTATTTAGAGATGGATCTGCAAGATGGAGTCTTTCCGTCTCATGTCTGCATTTGTGTTTGCTTTTTATTTGTTCCAGTTTGTGTGTAATGTAAAAAAAAAATCAAATATTGAACGTAAATGAGATGGTTTTTAAAAGTGGTCCCCAATATGCAAAAGGTGGATTTGTTTCTGAAGTCTGTGCTCACTCCTGTAGCGATTTAAATAGGTGCACTTTGTTGAAAATAATTGTCAGGAAATAGTCTGTTGCTTATTGTAAACTTAAATACATCTTCCTCTATCAAATCCAAACATGCCTTCATAAATTTGAACCTACACAGTCAAAGACATCAGTTTGGTTCAGATTATTAATTCATGTTTCTCCATTTCTACCTCTCTATGACTTTAGTGAATGTACTTCAGTGTGGAGTTTAGCGTGAAACTAAGAGTCCCCTCACAATGGCATATTATTTGAACTTAACTTAAACTTAAAACTATCCAAGCATTACAAACCTGCAACATTTCAAGCCAGTCGAACAAAGTTTTTTCCAGCTGTATTTAAAGGATGCTTTTGTGAGTCGGCATTGTTTCACGTGCTTGGTCAGGAAAGCTATGCTTTTAGCATATGTACTTTTGTGTGAGCAGTACATCTAGATTTGACTGAATTGTCAGAACATGAACTCCTTCGATTCCCAAAGGCTTTCATGTAAGAAAAACTCACCCTTGGTGCTTTTAAAAAAGCTTGGTCGGTACAGAGAATGATGAAAATGTGTAGCTGGTATTTCACATCTGCCAAGGCTGAAAAAGGGTGACAGTTCTACATGTAAATCTTTGTTTTTAAATTAAGTTGGAGACCTTTTTACATATTTTCCCTATCTTTGGATGATCTCTGTTGAAAAGTATTTCATTTTTAACCCCTCTGCATGTATTTTGTCATTAATTGTGCTCATAATTACCATTTGAAATCAATAGGATCAGTTTATTTTTGGCAAATACTCTGAGTTAATTTTGGTTGGGCTGCACATCCTTTCTCTTCTGGCATTTGTGTGTACATTTAGTTTTCTTAGCTTCACCTCTCGTGTAGTAACAACCTACCCACCATTGTTTCCCTAGGATATTTTAAGGAAAAGTATTTTGATCAGTATAGCAATGAGATGCCATTATTTTAATGATTTACTAAAACCTTGAATCGTATAAGAAAAAAAAAGTTACGTCATCTGCCATGATTTGATTGGCAAATACATCTCTACCCGTTATTGATGTGTATTTCTATTTAATGTAAAGGGTTCAAGACCCTGTATTTGACATGCATTTATTTTCCCCAAATGAGTAAGATATTGAAGTGGATATTCTGCTGTCATTCTGTCAAGTTGTAGGCATGAAATTATGTCCAAAGAAAGTTTCGAAAAAAATATTGTAAATACATACAGGAAATGTACATGAGAAGGATGATTTTTCTCTTGCAGTTAAAAGAGGAGAAATACGAAAAATGCTGGTAAACTTGGAGCTCATTCAGCACATGCTAACTTTTTTTTTAATTAACTGAAATTTTTCATTTCCACCGTGTGGACCTGCTGTACATTTCTTGTACCAGTGTTTGTGGTAACTTCAATTTGGCTCAGTCCCTTTGATTGGTTTTATTTGAACAAGACCTGTGCAACGAGTTGAAGAGTCACACATGTTTTGATTTAAACATTTTGTTTCGATTGGTTGGTTTGTTCAGGCACTCCAAGTGGATGGACATATGACATTGACCAGTCAGAAGAAGGGAAGTTGAGAGAGGAGTTTTGATTGGTTCTTTGGTATGGGTGATTGATGATAATTGTTACAAGCTGTATTGTTATTGGCCGCAAGATGTAACTGTACATAAATGTCCATAAATGCAACCTTATAACCTTGGGTAGGTTGCGTTAGTTGTGTGTGTGGGATCATAATTTAAATTGTAGATCAAACACCACCGTTGCAAAAAAAAGATTTAGAAATAAATCCTTCCAATACACTGAGGAACATGAGAAATTAAGACGTATTTGTCAGAAGACTGTTTCTTTGTTTTGGTTTGTAATCCTTTTTGGTTTCACTTTTTACTGCCACAAAAGTTTTATGGGATGTTTTATAAAAAAATTCATATGTCTTGCTTATTTATCATTCTAAACAAATATTTGAATTTGATTCTAGAAACGTGGAGGGTTTTGTTAATTTTTTTTCAGTCAAATGTGTTGCAGCATTTGATGAAAACTAGGGTAGAAATCTGTGTTTGTGTTAGAAGGTAAATGACCTATAAAACTCAAAGAGATGTTTAAAAACCAGCCTGTATATACGTGGCCCCTGCCCGTGGTTCAAACTAAGATTTCTAGTTTTGCATCAGTTGGTCAAGTTTAAAAAGATTCATTCCCAAGTAGTGGATGAGGTTTCAATCTTAAGGAGATAAGGGGTTTGCTGAAATTATTCTGTTCATGTACTGAAAATTGTCTTTAACAGGAGTAATTTAGGTATTTTGTCGATATTTTGTCACTCATTTTTAACAAAAAACTTTTTTTGGGTTGCCCACCTGTCTGGGTATACACGTAGCCCCTGACCGGGGGCCAGTCTATACCGGTTCGGAAGTGTGACGTCACTTCAATTTATACCACGCACACTACACATACGCTGCAAGTAATGTGGATCTTCACCGATCGTCCAATGGGAACCTGCAATCGTGGCGCGTCCGCCTTTGTGACAAATATAAGTCACTTACGAACCGGATACAGAGGGAAATATGGAAGGGCTACGTAGCACCGTGATCAGAATATTGACAACAATATAATATAAAACCAGTGCTCTCGAATATGTGATTGCCGAGCTTTCGAAAACTGAGTACCTTCTTCAGTGCAAGCAGATTCAGTTCACGTTTTTAGCCTGGTTCACAGTCCGTAGATTGTCGTTCGGACTTCGGTAGTGCTAGTCTTGGCAAAAGACACAAGTTAACTGAATGAACTTGCCCTGAACATAGAGCAAGGACACACTTGCTCTATGCCCTGAAGAAGGTACTCAGTGACCGAAAGCTTGGCAATCACATATTACAGAGCACTCATTTTATATTCTTGTCAATATTCGGATACGGAGGGAGTCCGGTAGACTGGCCCCTAGTCTAGGGCTAGGTTTACACGTATACATGATCGACTTTCCTATGGGAAAATGGTCCTCTGAGACTATAGTCTCCACGCCGTGGTGATTCCTGTTGAAATACCGGAGTTCCCTTTGAAAGAGAGAGAGAGAGCCACAATTACAGATTTCATTCAAGTCAAGTTTCCCCATTGTGCTACGGAAAAGAAAAGAAAATCGCCCCCGTTCATAGTCTTGCAACATCGCGCTTGGTAACAGATCGTGCGTAGTGTGACTGCAATAATTAAACCAGTGCGCTTGATTGCATATGGGAATCATTTGTTCATAATTTACATAAAACGGCTTGGCCCTCATTGATACAAGATTGTCAAGACGTTAGTGCAAACAGAGTGCGAGAAAGAAAGAAAAAAGGAACCAAATGCAATCAGCGTTGTCGATCACTATGTCTTTTGCCAAGACTTGCACTATACCAAAGTCCGAACGACAATCTACGGACTGTGAACCAGTCTAAAAAAGTCCGAACGACACTGTATGGATTTGGAACCAGTCTAAAAGCAAGTCGTCTGCTGGATTTTTCGACGCTCGCGCCTAGCGCGCACGTTGAATTCCGGTTCCGCCAATAGGTGCGCGCCTAAAGTTTCAGAACGTGTGCGCGCGCATTACACAAAGCATACATATATACAATATACTATGTTGGCGCGGCCTACCAAATGAAATCCGGATTTTGCAACCTTCTTGGTACGCTGAATTCTCTCAGCATCTACGTCAACGTTCAACCCATACCTTGGTTCCAACCATAGAGCTACAACAGTACACATCCTGACGTTGGGCGGTAGTCGAGAGATTTGGAAGCTGTGACTGGTGAGCTCTAAAATCGCTTAATTCTAGCCGTTATTCACGTGTAGTTTATGGGCCCGTAGTGTGCTACATTACATCCCCATTTTCTGGTACTTCGCAATCTAAATTTGGTGCTGCGCCGCATCAGCCGCCATGGATCTCTCATCCATCTCGCTCGTCAAACCCTGGCCAGTGAAGACCCTGTTTTTAACCAGGTTGCCCACCAGGTAATTTTGTAACGAGTGCTAGCGCTTTTTTGGTCCAGTGCTTCTGCAGTGCCAGTGGTTGTATTTTCTCGCGAAACTTATGAAAAGCTGAGTAATTTGTATACCATATGAATGTGCCATGTATTTCTACAGGCTGAACATGCTGAGTAGGCCTATTGTATTTCTTCCAGCGAGTCAAGATAACAATAACATTAACATGAATTCTTCACTCGATTTCTGCACCAATACTTTGGCTACGTTGGTATCATTGTACATCAGACAAATGGCAAAAAACGGCACTGAATACAAATTCACTGAATACAACTTAACTGTACTTTAAAGGTGTGGATTTTCTATTCCTTGAAACACAGCCAATGATATCTCCCACGTACAACCGTCTGTTTGACAAAGACGATTCGATGATTTAGAGCTGCTCATTAAAAGAAACTGGCCCTGAAAATAAAAAGACATGTAACAATGTCGTTCTAGAACCATGCACCCAGGCCTAAGCCTTTAGAACCAGTTTTAAACCATTCCATCACACTTTTTGTTCCATATTTTAAGCTATTCGACAGATTAACAGTATGAAATTGGTAGTAAAAGATCCAAGAGGATAATTGTTTTTAACTGAAGTCAACAATAAAAGTGTTTTATTTCTTTTGTGTGTTATTTGCTTTAAATAAACCATTTTAAATGTCATGGGTGGTATTTCACGTAATTTCTGAGTTCAGGTTCTTATTTTTTTGTTTGCAAAAAATTTCCAGATTATGACGTTTAATAATTTATGCATTGCATTTAATTTTCCCTTTTTTTTATAAAAAAATGAAGTGCAAGATTCACATCTGTCAGAGAACACATGCCTGCCAGTCTGCTATTTTATGCACTGAAAGACCTCAGCAGTTTTCATTACTTTATTTTACCATTACAACCCTGTGGTACAAGCACTGTAGATGCAGATTGCAGATTACATGCAATTGCAGATTGTTGGTGGATTTGTCTTCAAGTTCCCCTGATCCCTGCCCGATTGTCCCTCATCCAGTAAGAGAAGTTGTATGGATGTTATCCCTCAGAGCCATGTCATGATACATCACTATCTACATGTATAGTTAATGTGCTGTAGAAAGGACGGGGGATAGGCCCCTTTTCCCCATGTTTTTCTTCCTTAAAATTAGTTTGTGGAAAAAAAATCAAGGTTTTGCCAACACTAGGAAACTTTTAAATGTTCTTTGGGAAAGGATGGGTTTATACATGTACATGTACCAGGGCAATTTAAGGAGAAATTGGGGTCCTCTTTTCCAACATTTTTCCAAGACCTGAAGTGGGCAAAATGCCTGTCTAGGTAATCTTTACAAATTGTTGAATCACCACCTCCCCCATCTTCCTCCCCTGGTATTCCTGACTTCTTGTCTCATCTACCATTTGAATTGGTAGTTTTGGCAGTCTGCACTGTATTGTGGAGCAGGTGTAGCACATAAAAATGAATAAATTCACACTGTAAATCTAAATACATGTACAATTCATACACCTTTTTTGTTTTAATAGCTTTCATTTTTCAGTAATTCAAAACATGTACTGGTGCTTTAATAAGACTGTACATGTACACATAACACTGTACAGAGTATTGTCAGCTGACATTTTGTTCACTGGTTTTTACATTCCTTCACCAAAATGCAAATACAATGTACAAGTATCCTGAAATGCATCAGTGGAATACGCAAACCAATGTTGGTAAATTTTAAAACTGCAGAACAAAAAGTAGTGATTTATAATTTGTGCAAACATTACAGCACACAAATGAAACAGGCAAAAAGATACCTTCTTGGCAAGTTGTACCTTAGAGTGGAAGAAGGGTGTAATAAAAATAGCATTCAATTCATGTTTATGTCCATTAAATTAACCTTTGCGAGGTATAACATGCATTATGGGTGGTTTCTATAGTAGGCACTCTTTGGCAAATAGCTCAGACAGTACTTACAGGGCCAAATAAACTACATCAGTACTACATAATATTGATAGGTAGGATAACAAACAGTGAACAGTATTTTAACACTTTGGAATGTACATATAATTCAGTGGTTCAAGGGGTCACCCGGGCTCAATTCATTTAAGAAGCAAAATCAAACTGTTAATATGAACATTACGATTCAATATCCCCCTAAAAGATGTACTGTGATTTCAAACATTGAACTGGGATGAGTTAAAGTATACATGTATATCACTTGTGACAATTCTCAAAACAATGCTGACCGAACACTACCTGTAACAAGGATCTTCACTAACTTAGTACTATAAATGTAAATTTGGTTCACTTGATATCAGACCTTTGCATTATAGACTAAGGGGTAAAAAAAGAGGTAGTACAAAATCCAGTTCAGTAACATACATGTATGTTAGAGCCTGAAATTAACAATGACATATGTCTGAAACAAAGTACTATCATGGGTTGGTCAGAAATTCATTTAGGAAAATTCTTAAAGTGACTGATTTCTTCTGCACTCAGTACATGTACATATCATGTTCAAATAGTACATACTTGTAGTACTGTCGTCAAATGTAAATCATCTTAAAAATTCTTCAAAGGTAGCTATGTATTTAACAATTCAACTCAACATTTACTGGTGGGTGTCTTTACCGAAAATGTGAGTCAAATTTGTTCTGATGTGTTACACAGGTATTTCATTTTGGGGAATTTCAGAAGTGTTGGGTTAAAGATTCCTTGAGTTTCAAGACTTTTATGGGGAAACTAATAATTTCAAGGGCTTGGCTTGAAAGGATGTGGGAAATATAAGGCCTCATATCTATGCCAAATTGTATCTATTGGCTGAAGGGACTGCAGGTGCCTTCACCTCAAGGTAATTGCTTAAACAAGACATTTGCTCATACTTCCTTTCATTATCTCAGTCCAAATAAAAAATCATGCTGCAATGGTCAAGAAAGAAAATATTACTTATCTGCATCCAATGAACTTCCCAAAGGAATATGTATCTACATTCTCCTTTACAAAAATAGCTTTAATATGACAACAGGAAATAACTCCAGATAAATCTCAAAATGTTTCTTTTTATAGTACTTACATGCATTCAAATAAAAAAAGAGCATTTTCTCCCCAGGTTACAAGGCTTTGGCAACTGTTTATTACAAAAGGTTAATAAACTATAAAATTTGTTGTCGAGAAGCTGCTAGTACTTGTATCCACTCCGAGTGGAACAAAAGAAGGCGTGTTTTTTTAGTACTCACTGCATAGGCGCGCATTTATAATGGGCTCAATGGCGCGTTTGACGCGGAGCACGCTGAGTACACATAAGAAATTTATTCCTTCATGCATGGTCTTTGCGTACACACAGAACGCATGCAAGAACCCACTTGAAAAACTTTAAGTGTCTTTCTTTAACCACTTGGGGGTGTACTTCAACTCAGGGCAGATTACGTTTTGTTGCTTAGTAATCATGCGCTTTGTCAAGAGGATTGTCTTACTCATGTAACATACATGTAGCATATTCAGATATCAATTTTTCCTAACACCTTACACAGGCATGTGAGATGCTTGATATTCATCTTCCTCTTCTGGATCAATTTCAGTTTCCGCACTGTCAAGCTGCAAAAATAAACAAAATGTTCATGAGTAAGTTTGGTTAAGAGATCAGATGAAATCCAGAATTTTTTTTAGATATATAGCGATAAGAAACGGACACATATTACAGATCAAAAGTAAAAACGAAATATTCAATTCTAAAACAACATGAACTCTGATGACCATAACAATCAAACAATCTTTGCAGAATCCCCCCCCTCCCGCACAGACAAGTTTTAGGAATTCAGAGTATAGTGACACTTACTGCTTCTAATTCTGAAGCTGAAAACAGCCTTTTCATGAGTTGTCTGATGAGAACCAGTAAAATCAAGAAGAAAGGGAATGCCAGTGCTGCAGGTGTGCTCTTAACAGCCCAGAGTATAGCTAGGCATATCGACTGGATGCTCGTAAACATATGCATACGGAATGTCTTCACCTGTTGGAAAGAAGAAAATGTAATGATTGAGCAGCTAGTGCAATGCAAAACTCTTTCATATCTAGGAGTTTATTTCAACTCTCAGCTATTATTACTAACCTTCCTGGTGTAGGAGACATCTGGATGATGTTTGACTGGCATAAACATGAGCAGCAGACGATCTACCATCTGTACACCATTCAATGATACAATGCCCATGTACAGGAAGACTCCAAAGAGAACAGATAATGGAACTTGTCTCAGGAGGGGTGCCAAAGCAATGGACAAACCTGTGAATATGAAATACACTTGATTGAACTGTAAAACTTTCTTCTTTTCGAGATACATATTGAGTGCTTACTTATTCTGTGATGATTTGTATTTAGCCAGGACAAACCAATTCCCATAATGTACCCAGATGAGGGTCAAACCAAGGGGTATTTTGATGAAACACAAATGAAGCAAGATGACATCAAAAGCTCTCAGAGGTAACACAAGGAGCCTGGAGATAACTTTGGGGAAACTTGATATGACTGAGTATGGATTAAAACTAAGCCACAATGCACCAAGTAAGATTCGAACCAGTGCATCAAAGTTGTAAGGCACTGCAGGGAGAATACCGTGCCAACCAAATTTCAGTGAATGATGTGAACATGCCAATACTCACCAATGAGTAGATGGACAATAAACGCAGTCACTCGTTGCTCCCAGACTCCTTCTATCCTTGGCTTCTCACCGGGAGCATGAGTCTTACTCAACACGGTCAAGCTTCCCAAGTGAGTCACCGATCTCACCGTAGCCGAGCACATCCATGGCATACCCAAGAGTGAATTGAAACATGCCATGCCACCAAGGATAAACAAGTCCAAATGGAAGCCAGAACCTTTCTTCAGTTTGTTGTCTTTCTTGTTGATGATCAAGCTGTTGGTGAAAATTAAACTTGGTGTTATTCTCTTCGCTGAGTTATTTCAACTTTGATAGACTGATCATCTGGTATCACTATGTTTTGTGTTTCAAGTACATGTACATGCAAAGAGTAAAGTTTCACCAACTTTTTCACAAATGTGCTTCAAACACTGAGTTTTCTTTGTGTATACAATGAACGTGGGTCAGTCTTGGACAACTTTACTTAAATATGGCAAGTACAAGCAACAGATGAGAAATGTGAACATCTGAAGTACATGTATGACTTAAAACCAGTACACTGTGAAATGTGATCCAAGGAAGGTTGTTAACCATTTCCTGCCGGGTGCTTTTAACAATGCAGTGCCTACATATGGGCAATTTTTCAATATCTTTGGTTTTCAAATGTCTTCAAAAATTCTTATCTTTTTTTCCTGAACGCCTAAACCCCATGGAGTGTTTGTCTGGTGGCTACTCTAATCAGACAGACAAAATCTATTGATGCCAGAGTACTTCAACCAGGCCTACCGCCTTGTAAAAGGAACCCAGATTGTGCAGTGTTACATAAGTTTCTTTTGTTCCCGAAACTGGCACAGTGCACTTCTGGCGTATTTTCAGCGTGTAGCAGTATAGTATCCCTCATCTCTGGAGTGCTGAGCGCTTTTGTCCCCAGTGGTAATCTTGTATAATCTTTCAAAACAATGATGGATTTCCAACGCTATTGACAACTGAAAAAATGATGGCAATTCCCAGAAGCAGCTCTGTCTTTTGTTCCGAGTACTGTCTTTTGTTACAAGGCCCAAGCTCTTTTGTCCAATTTCGGGCACCCCGGCTATGTGTACAAACCCAAGGTACCCAAAAACGGGCTCTCTGGCAGGATACGGTTAATAATTGAATCAATGGCACTGTCAGTCAAATGAATCAACCAGAATCTAATTCCTACTTGGTAATCTGTGATTCCATGTAGATGAGGATGAAGCAAAGGAAGGCAGGGATGATAGCTGCAAACACCAGGCCGGCAGGAATAGGTCGGTGCATACCGAGTGGATTCACAAACCAACCTCGAGCACAACTGTTTGTTGGATTCAAACCACTGGGAACATTCAGTTTCTAAAAGGGAAATAATAATGGTTGGTTTAGAAATAATCGCCCTGAAGTTGGGAATGAGAGGAGTCAACAAAAGTCAAATACAGTACTTTGCCAAGATTATTAACTACATGTAGTCATACATGTAGTCATACACACTGAGCGCTAAAACATATCCCAATAAGACATGTAAATATGTTCTGTCTAAACACAATATTGATTACACACTTCAAATTTTGCTACGATTGCCAAAGAAGGGATGACAGAATAAACCAGTCTAAGCATCCCAGCTAATTAAACTACATGCATGCTGTACTATAATTGTAGGTTGAAAACTTTGATGCTTTATCTCTCTTTCTATGTACTTTCTGTGTTTGTGGATATATATATATTATGAGGTTATTCCGTTCCTTCTTGAAGAAGGTGGGTTTCCGTTTCCACAACACGAGGTTCATCCCCTGACCCACGAATGCATCATACATGGTTACCACTAGCCTTGGTTAAGGCGTTCGTCATTCATTGCAGCGCAGCGCATGGCAGCGTGCACCTGCCACTCAAAATCAAGGCTAAGAGCGACCTCACAGGGTCTAAGAAATATGCAAATCAGCTGGCCCAGGACAAATGCCTTGGTGCAACTGTCCGCGGAAGCTTGTTTTTCTTTAATTTTGCACTAGATTTCTAGCGCACTACCTTGTATGCAAATATGAATAGATGCAGGCATGCATGCCAGTTCACGTTGATGCATATGTATACTTAGCTGCGATTGGTCACTGTGCACTCATCACATGCACTCAAAACCATGTAAAATTAATGGTGGACCAGCTTCTGAGATGACTGTAGCACAACGAGTTGTCTTGTTGCTTGAATTCTGCTGCAGATAAATTAATGTTGCATGATTTTTGTGCCGAGCAGCTGCAAGCCTTAGAATACTTTCTGCGCGGTCACGACATTTTTGTGAATTTGCCAACAGGCAAATTTTCAAAAAAAATTTCAGGCTCCACCTTTCTGATCAGAACTCCTCAGACCAGATGCAAAGCCCATAGCATTAATCATTTGGAAAAAAAAATTAATCACAATCAGTTAAGCAAAGCAAAGGCGAACTCCATCTCCAATTACTCTGATCAGCTGGCAAATAAATATTGTCGACTTGTCATGTACATGTACATGTATAGCCACGTGTGCTTTCAGTTAACCTGTCACCTTACGACCGAAATGAATTAAGCAATTACTATGTAGCAATGAGCCAATCCAAAAGTGTATTTAAAACATCTGCTCTTGCATTAGCATAATGAGCACCGTCCAATACAGCTTCCGCAGATGGTTGCACCAAGGCGGTAAGTGATATACGAATGTTGTTGTTCCGAGGGATTAGCATTGTGCATAGTCATACATGTACATGTACATGCACTGTGAATTCACCATTATTTTAAGAATTATCGATGCTGAATTTTTTACGTATAATTAAATAACCTATTCAATCAGCACAAAAATGCCCACCCCCCCAAATGCTACATTTTCAAGCCTACCTATCCTATTTTTGAGAGGCATGTGCATGTAATCAGAGGCAGATCTGTTTTTGGAGGGAAGTTCCGATTATGAGGAGAAATGACAAGCAACCATTTACGAATCATACAAACTTAATTTGAATATTAAAATATCAAATATATGTCAATAAAATAATTCCTGACATACCTGGGTGTATGTAGTTGGAGAAATCAGCACATCTGCCATCACCATGATAACAATGGCAATAGGAATGCCAAAATCACCAATGGTCTTACGTGCCTAGAACAAATGCAGATGTGATCAAGAAGGACTTAGAGCTGGCATGAATTTCATAGTATATATGTGCAAGATGAGCATAAATCACTAGTCAATGATGCACATTAGCTGTCAACTTGAAATCAGAAGAGCTTGTAAGGACTTTGAGGGTTCCATTTCAACTAAAGGTTTCCTTTATATGTGAACATTCCCTAAACTTCACAGCTAATTTTACCACTGATTAGTCTTATCTTTTAAAAACCTCAAACTTGTTACAATTTTCATTTCTTAAACTGAAATTACTCAATCATTACTAATGAAAATGGTTAATTATGTGTAGCACTCACCCCTCTACCAAGGAAACGGCTGTTTCTCAAGATCCGCAAGAAATATGCCAAGAAGAATGTTCCAAGCGTGAGAATCATTGACAGCAGTGCTGTGTTGGGCATGTTTTTCTTGACGTCAGCTGATACAGTACAAACCGTGGAGTTCATGTTGTCTGTAACATTAGCTGGATAGACTGGCGTTGTCAGCTCTGTGTAATTAGTTGTGTAGACTTCTGTTGAGTTGAAGTCATCCTCATCCAAACAGTAGTTCTCAAGAAGAGGATGCTTGGCAAACACCTGACAAGCAGCAAAACTGGAACACTTACAATGTTGATGAGGAATTCCATTTTCAAACAATTTATCTCTAACAAACCTAAGATCAGTGAACCTTTTGGAGAAGGAACAATTAGCCTGACTAAAGTAAAGCAGAACTTTTTTCCTTGATGAATTTTGTCATTTGTTTTGATCAAAGGATCACAAGAATAGAGCAATGTGTCTGTACATTCAGCATAACTTGTCCTCTTCTAAGTTAATTGGATGAATAAGCCATTTCTTTTCATCCATGTTAGCTACGTTCATCTGATTATCATACTTGTAGTTTTGTTTCCAAAAATATACTCTCAGTATTTTTAAGCTTCAGATACACGTATGTAATCTAAAGAGGGCTTTGTGCGTCTGTAGGACACAGATAAAGAAACACAGACACAAAAATCACCGATGAGCCAGTTCGGTATTTCAAAACGCCAAGGTCTTTTGGGAACAAAGCACATGTGTGAGTTAGCGTATGGCTGTACTGCAAACTATTGCGCATGCATGTGCAAGTAGCTGTTCCTTAATAGCCTCATACCGGGCATGCGCTGTTGGAATACCGAAGTGGCTCATTATGGCATCAACTTACAGCTGCCAACTTCTTGAAGACTTCATAGATGAAAATGAGTGAGATGAGGAGGGAGAATATATCCTCTGTGAATCGTGTGAAAAGTCGTACAAGAACACTGCCCTCTAGTGCCACCGTCACTATAGCAATGACGAAAATCCAAATGCCAACCCAGGCTCGAAATGGAAGATATTCAATTTCACTGTTGACACAGAACTGCATGGAACAAAGGCAAATCATACACAATATCAATGTAAGACTACAGAATACTGCTCAGACAGAACTGCATGAACCTAAAGGCCATCACAAAATCGGTATCGATCCAGTTGAAGTGCACCCACACAAGCCACAGACAGGCTAGTGCATGAGCTTCTTGTACATGCACCCGGCGCCCACGCAAAAACAATACATTCCAACATAAACTGGTTGCATGTACTCAGTACGCCTGGGAGACACGTGCCCCCCCCCACAAAAAAAAACAAAAACGGATGAATGGATATTGATTAAAGCTAACATAAACTGCCCCCCCCCAAAAAAAAACCTACACCACTGAAAGCTGGGCCCCCTCCCCAAGATGCTGGTGCCCCCTTTGTGCCCCCCTCCGGTATAATCCTAGTTACGCCACTGTTTACACGGTGGGTTTTCACAAAGGACTGTTGTTCCCAAGTAAAATTACGCCCTTTCTTGATCCTGCTCAGAGTAGATAGGGCTCATAGAGCTACATGTATATAGAAAAACTAGAGCACTGATCGTGTACAAAATGATGCCTGCTGGATGCATCCATGTTTGACCACAAACCTATGGATAACTTGAAATTTATGTACGCCTTTTGTATGGTTGTTTGCACATCTGTGTCTGTTTTCTAAAATGATGCGTCAACAAAGCTGATACGCAAAGAACCTGAATGGGCAATCAGTAAATGAGCGTTTAATTGTGCTCTGTGTAAAAAATGAAAACGTGTGTGTATGCACTGCAGATACTCTTGCCGTGACTTTTTAAATCGGATTTTATTAGTACCCTATGTGCATTGCATGCAGAGTACATAATTAGATATTCAATCTATTTGATTTTGAATGCTCTACAAGCACACGCATATACATGTAGATTCAAACTGTCTGCGCCCAGGATGGCGTCAAATTTTCTCCGCCGGGAGTACAAAACGTTAGCGCTCTAGTAATTTAATATAGCTCTATGATAGGACTACAGTGTGCTGCTTATTAAGAACTGCACAGATCCATGGCAACTTACATACAGGACAATTTCAACATGGACCTACAGATTTCTGCTGACACGTAACATCTTTCAAATAGTCTCTAACTACATACTTAATCCAGACAAGTCTGAACTAGTACTTACAGCATACAAGTTTTCTTCAAAGACTAGCACTGGTCCTGTCGCACCAATGATGATGAGAGGTTGACCGGATATCAAAGCAAAGACCACACCACAGATCGCTGTACCTAAGATCATCTCAGATACACCAATCATGTTGTCCGTCTTATCAGCTGTCAAAGAAAGTTGATCATGCACAAAGACGTTTACAAGACTGCATTTTGTTGGGATTGGTCTATTCTTTCAACTTTCTTCATTTTGACCCATTTTCCAAGAATCCCACACTAAGACACCGCCACAAAACACTGTCTGCTTTAATCTCATTTCATTAGATGCATACTTATATTCCTTTACCATGGTTCATATTAACAAACTGAGTACCTCACAGACCCAGAACGATACCAGATGGAAGTCAATGATGGACTATATTCAAGAGACAAAATAGAACTGTGGTTTGACTTACCCAGTAAACCACCAAAGGTGATCGCTGGGGAAAAAGCAGCAAAGAAGATGAAGAAGACAGACGCAAGAGACTGTAGATTCACAGCATCTTTGAGATCACTAAGGTACCAAGGATAC